>NC_047106.1:142694781-142994781 GCF_902500255.1 Thalassophryne amazonica
ACTAAGACCGGTTGTAGGCACACTGTATTCTGCCTTAAAACTGTATCCTGCCCTAAGACCAGTTGCAGGCACACTGTATGCCACACTAAGACAAAATGCAGACACACTGTATCCCACACTAAGACAAAATGCAGGCACACTGTATCCCACACTAAGACCAGTTGCAGGCACACTGTATCCCACACTAAGACCAGTTGCAGGCACACTGTATCCCACACTAAGACCAGTTGCAGGCACACTGTATCCCACACTAAGACAAAATGCAGACACACTGTATCCCACACTAAGACCAAATGCAGACACACTGTATCCCACACAAAGACCAGTTGCAGGCACACTGTATCCCACACTAAGACCAGTTGCAGGCACACTGTATCCCACACTAAGACCAGTTGCAGGCATACTGTATCCCACACTAAGACAAAATGCAGGCACACTGTATCCCACACTAAGACCAGTTGCAGGCACACTGTATCCCACACTAAGACCAGTTGCAGGCACACTGTATCCCACACTAAGACCGGTTGCAGGCATACTGTATCCTGTGCAAAGACCGGTTGTAGGTACACTGTATTCTGCCTTAAAACTGTATCCTGCACTAAGACCGGTTGTAGGCACAGTGTATCCTGTGCAAAGACCGGTTGTAGGTACACTGTATTCTGCCTTAAAACTGTATCCTGCACTAAGACCGGTTGTAGGCACACTGTATCCCACACTAAGACAAAATGCAGACACACTGTATCCCACACTAAGACCAGTTGCAGGCACACTGTATCCCACACTAAGACAAAATGCAGACACACTGTATCCCACACTAAGACAAAATGCGGACACACTGTATCCCACACTAAGACAAAATGCAGGCACACTGTATCCCACACTAACACCAGTTGCAGGCACACTGTATCCCATACTAAGACAAAATGCAGACACACTGTATCCCACACTAAGACCAGTTGCAGGCACACTGTATCCCACACTAAGACAAAATGCAGGCACACTGTATCCCACACTAAGACAAAATGCAGACACACTGTATCCCACACTAAGACCAGTTGCAGGCACACTGTATCCCACACTAAGACCAGTTGCAGGCACACTGTATCCCGCACTAAGGCCAGTTGCAGGCACACTGTATCCCGCACTACGACCAGTTGCAGGCACACTGTATCCCGCACTAACACCTGTTGCAGGCACACTGTATCCCGCACTAACACCTGTTGCAGGCACACTGTATCCCACACTAAGACCGGTTGCAGGCACACTGTATTCTGCCTTAAAACTGTATCCTGCACTAAGACCGGTTGTAGGCACACTGTATCCTGCCCTAAAACTGTATCCCACACTAAGACCGGTTGCAGGCACACTGTATCCTGTGCAAAGACCAGTTGTAGGTACACTGTATTCTGCCTTAAAACTGTATCCTGCACTAAGACCGGTTGTAGGCACACTGTATCCTGCCCTAAAACTGTATCCCACACTAAGACCGGTTGCAGGCACACTGTATCCTGTGCAAAGACCGGTTGTAGGTACACTGTATTCTGCCTTAAAACTGTATCCTGCACTAAGACCGGTTGTAGGCACACTGTATCCTGCCCTAAAACTGTATCCCACACTAAGACCGGTTGCAGGCACACTGTATCCTGTGAAAAGACCGGTTGTAGGTACACTGTATTCTGCCTTAAAACTGTATCCTGCACTAAGACCGGTTGTAGGCACAGTGTATCCTGCATTAAGACTGTCTCCCACACGAAGGCGGTCGTAAGCACAGTGTATCCTGCGCTAAGACCAGTTGTTCATTTTGACTGGCTGCAAGTCAGTTCTGCTATCCTCTAAGCGCACCTCCTCCATGCTGGTCGTACAGGTCCTCCCGGGATTCGCGACCTCCTCTGGACGCCCCTCGAGAGCTGCCTCGTCCTGCAGACGACAGCGGGAGTTTAACACTTGGCGGATGACACGAAAGAGTGAAGAGGCGACAAAGAAAGCACAGAGAGGATAATGAGATAAAAACAGGAAGAAGAGGAGCAGAAAAAAACTGAAGAGGGAGGGAAAACCCACTGAGAGAAGAAATAAAACAGTCAAGGAGGATGAGTGGTGTGTGGAGGAACTGGAAAAGAGAAAGGGAAGAAGGGAAAAAGAGGGGAAAGGGAGGTGGAGGAGAAAGAAAAATGAAAGAGAAAAAGGAGGAGAGAAAGCAAAGGAGCAGGAGTGACGGGGGCTCCTGCTGGGAGGAGCTGGAAAAAACAGTGCTGAGGAGACGAGAGCAGGATAATCTGTTGTGGTGTGCATCATGTGACAGGAAATAGGTGCGTTTTTGTTCGCGAATAAAATTTCCTTGAGAAAAGAAAGTTTATTTTCTGCTGATCAGGAAGCTGCGGGCGAGGAGGTGATGAACTGTTGCTATGGTTACTGATGGCTGTCATTAGTTGTGACTCCACCCTGCTTTGGACTTGTAAGAACCAAAACAATAAAGTCATCTTTGATGAACCACATGAAGCCCTCTGGTCCACAAAACTGCCAAGAACCAGTTCCTGCAGAGTCAGGCCTGAAGCAGTCTACCTCACCCAGCTAGTCTGGACTAACCCCATCTCAGTGAGACGGGCTGGAATCAAGAGGTGGTTCTCACAAGTACAGATGAAACCTGGTTCTGCAAACCCATCAGCAGGTCTGACCCGAGACCAGTAGAGGACAAGTGGACTGTAAGGGTGAAGATGAAATGAAAGGATGAAACGTGAAGAGTCATCCTCATCCTCCAAGTCAGTGCAGAAACATTTATGTCCTCAAAGTCCAAGGTCAAACAGAAAGTCTGATCTCCTTAAACTCAGTCCACATTAAACTCTGGGCCCCGTGTTAACCCCCAAACACCCCCCACCCACCACTTAAAATACAACTCAGTGGTCTCAGTCGTTTGTGCTGTTACAATTTCTCTTTGTGCTTCTTTGAAAGACATCTGAAGTACTTTCTCCCAATGAGACAAGAGTGGTGTCAGTCGTTATTTTACCGGCAGTTGGACTGGTTTTAAAATGTTCGAGAGTGTTTTTACCTTCACTTTTGGCATTAACCCTCTGGGGCCGACGCTGTCGTATACGACGGGTAAGACCAAGCTTTTCTAAATTATAAATAACTTTTGAATGATATGAGATAGAAACTTATGGGGTTTTTTTGCTGAAAAGTTAACTCCGCGGACATTCAAGCCAGCCATCGGCCATCTTTTTACTCCTCATAGAAGCTGTGTGATGACGTGGGCAATGTGAGCGTCCAATCGGAATTGGTTCACCGTCACATGGTTTTCCAAAATCCAATCGTAGGGCAGAATTACCTCACGTAAAAGCCAAAGACCGTTTTCAGGAGCACAGCGATCAGTGAAAGCAGGAGCAGACGGAGAGCCTCTGATGACAATCTCACATGCTCAAACAGAGTGTGTAACTATCAGGATTGCTCCACTAGTTGGCATGTGAATGTTACTGGATAACTCTGTTGCTTTCTCTGCGTAAAGCACTGTTTACCATACCAATGGACAACAAAACACATAGACCATTTTGTATATATTGTTCCAATTGTGCATTTGTATTTATTGTTTGAACCTTTTTGTTGCACAGTCTTTCACACAAGACCTCAAATTACCTTTATAAAGTGTCAAAACAGTTGTTTATTATAGTTTGCTGTGTGTTTTGAATAAATGTGTTTGGAAAATTATTTTTCGCTTTATTTCTTCCTTGCCTATTTTTGATTGTAAACCTTTATTACACTTATAAAACACAACAAAAACATATATATTCTGAAAGCACAGATTGTCCTGGAAAAAAAAGAGACATAAAACTTGATTGTGGGATGCAGGGAGAGCAGTTAACAGCAATAATAAAACATTTATGCCAGGCGAAATGCCCTCAGACCCCAGAGGGTTAAGAGGATAACGGGCTGATTTGCATGTTTTCAAATCCAAGCAGAATAATTGATTATTTGAATTCCTCACATTTGTTCAATTTGCTCAGTCGCTACAATGCCCCCCCAACCCCCCAAGAAAAACCTGAGGTGCTCGGAAGCTTAAAAGCTCAAGTGATGTGCTCATTATTTGTGTCATCCTGCCATAGTACTGGAAAACTTGACCACTGGTGGTAGAAAAGGGGAAGAAAACTTTTTTAATCACAAAAAAATACACCTCCATCACAGAAGGTGGTAGTATTGCACTGTGTTAGGTTACAATCCGCCAATAAACTTGAAAGAAGAAGCAGCAGCAAGAAAGTCCATCTTTGGGTGTTTATTAAATCATATTTTTGGGGACTGCGCGGTGGTTCTCCTCACGGTTTACTTTGTTGTGGACATTAAAAGTTATGAGCCTTTTTCAAGTAATCATACATTAAGTGGTGCTAATGGTGAAGATATTGACAGCTGAAAGTGCTAAAGTTGTTAGCATACATCATTAAATCCGACCAGAGTTTCACTGCAAAAGAGGCGTTGAGCCGTTCAGACGTTCAGTTACCTGATGTTCTTATGGTCTTTTCTGTACAGGTAAGGTGAAATTAAATTGCCTATTTTAATATAATTACTGTACAGTATTTTGTATAGGATACTATGCATATTCTTTGTATTTTGTCTGCTTTTTATGCATGAAATGTTGTTAAAAAGGTTAAATAAATAAATAAAAATTTTAAAAGTGTTTGTTTTGGGGCCAGGAACTGATTAATCCATTTTACATTGTTTCCTATGGGGAAATAGGTTTTGGTTAAGAACAACATTTAGGAACTAGTTAAGTTCTAAAAGTAATGAACATCACCCCAACTGAATCTTTATCATCGTCATCATGAGAACTAGTTTTTTTTTTTTTTTTTACCTCTGCCCAACTGTTGTTTTCATCCGTTTGTTTGTTTATTTGTTTGTGAACAGCCTGTGACCCACACTTTTTCATATATTGTTATGAAATTTTGTTTACAGAGGACTCATATCCTAATCAGCAAGAACTGATTAAGTTTTCAAGATCACAGGTCAAAGTCAGGAAAAATCTGAGAAAATTAGAAAAATCCCTGTCCTTTAACAATGAATCTATTTTCATAAATTCATAACTCTGTCAAAGATCACATTTCTTTCATATTTGACAGTGTTATGTAAGATAGGATCCTTTATTGCTTGACCAAGTTTGATCCAGATCTGATTCAAATTGTGGATTTTGTGGACATTTGAATTTAATATTAAAAAGCCCATTTGATGTACAATTTGCATTATATCTCAATCAAAGTGCCTCAATCACTCTCATTTGAGACAATGATGTACAAACGAACACTCTCAGTGAACAGACTAAGTTTGATCTATTTAGCGGATTTAGCGGATATTTGATTCTTTTTAACATTGAAAAGCTCTTTTGATCTATATATTGTATTATATATCTGCTTATGAAAAGCCACTTCTAACAGGACTTTAATTGGAATTGGAAACTAGTGTGGGCAGAGTTTTGCGCTCTATGAGCGCGCTGCTCTCGTTAACAAGTGTTGTGGAATCCTCCTTTAAGTTTCCGATGGGTGAACTCTGAATCCTGACATTACTCCAGTCAGTATAATCATGCCACTAACAGTGTCTACAGCTCAGTCCAGACTTCAGCTTCAGAAGACTGTGTTCAGATGTTTCTGAGATTGGGGGGCGGGGGGGGGGGGGGTGGAGTCCTTCACTCCATCATGCACGTGACATCGCATTAATGCTCCGCCTCTTGGCCATTTGCAATTATAAATTACCTGGAGACAACCATGTGATTAAATATCATCATCACCGACAGCACTACTTAAGATGCACATTTTCTTTGACACCACAGTATATTTTAACAGGACTGTAAAAAAGAGGTGGGTGGGGCTTCCAGAGGGGGTGTGGCCAAATATCTCAGAAGGACTGCAGTGATAAACAGTGGTGTTGTATTTAATTTGCATTTCAGCTTTGGGACAGACGGTGCCGTTCTTTCTCACACTGACTTGGAGGAGAGTTCAACAGAACAGACTGTGAGCACAGAACATGCAATAAAAGTAGAGAAGAAGTGGAGCATGAAGATGACAAGAAAACCACACTCGTACCTCTGCTGTCGTCTTTCTTGAAGCCAAAGCCCCCGCCTCCTCGCTCTTGCCTTCGTCCCTCTGCGATGTCCACTCTCAGTGTCCTTTCACCTAGTAACTGCAGAGGTCAAAGGTCAGGTGACCCTGGACAGTAACCTTGCCATCATTTCTCTGCATATGTTCCAACTCCAAGCTTATTTACCCGAGTTCTGATTGGATTTAAACATTCTCAGGTCTATCTGTGTAATCAGGGTGGATGTGGCCTAAAGTGATGAACATCCTGTATCAATAAGTATCTGGTAGCTTCTTTACCTCAGAAAGAGATTTAACACCGAAAAGTCAAAAACTGTCAAATGCAGAGGGATTCTACACTCTTGAAACAGTGACATGATGGAGGCGTGACCACCAGGACCCGCTCCAGAGTCTGTCGGGGCCCAGGGCTAATATTCACAACCAGCATTTACCACCACGATCATCACTTGACGGGGTTCACTCTGCAACGGATTGACAAAGGTGGGCTGATAATGTTCTAATCTGCCCACTGCTTTGGTCCAGTCTGGAACAGATTTTATTTTTTTAAGACTGTGGCACCATGAACCCCATTCAACAGTACCCGCAACACCTCCTGCCTGAGCTCCCAACCCTGGACTTCTTTTCTTCTTAATTTAGATTCTACTTTGTCCATTTTGTTTAAATTTAAGCAGTAGGAGCACAACAAAAATACAAGTGAAACTCATCTCATCACTCATCTTCAACCGCTTTTCCGGGTTCAGGTCCAGCAGGGAAACGTGTGGAACATGAAGATGAAATATTTTATTTGGCCACAGGGCTGCTGAAGGCAGCGTGACATACACTGGCTGACCAAAACAATCTAAGAAGGCAAATACGTCCCCAGACAGCTGGATTTCTGCATAAATCAAACATGTTCGGCATTTTTTCTCTTGTACAGGAGAAACTGGACACAAACCCATCCAGGGTTCCGTTCTACCAGACTCTTCAAAAGAACTGGGGACACTACGTGGCTGTGCAAACACAGGACACGGGTCAGATCCCACCTGAAAATCCTTAAGTGTTCTGCACATTTATGTGTGTTTGACAAAGCAGGGCTGGTAAAGAAATCAACTTGTTTTCTTGATTCACGTTTATTGATTTAAATGGACTTTTTTCATTTTTGTTTATTTCACTCTTCGAAATGACACCAATCCACAATTTTTCACTTCTGATCCGATCCTGATATCTGAATTTGGATATCTGGAGATACCGATACTTTTCCGATCTGATACCAGAGCTCTGTTTGCTTTAATATTATTATTATCACTACTGTTGAATTTACATTATGATTTTATTAAAAAGACCTGAAAGTTCAGCTACAATTTGCGAGAAGGTGTATCTACAACCCCAATTCCAATGAAGTTGGGAGGTTGTGTAAAATGTAAACAAAACACAATACAATGATTTGAAAATCCTCTTCAACCTATATTCAGTTGAATACACCACAAAGACAAGATATTTAATGATTATTTTATTAAGTGTTGTTAGAAGGAAATGTGATGTAACACAGTGGTAAACATACCCCTGTCCCAGCTTTTTTGAAATGTGTTGCAGGCATCCATTTCAAAATGAGCAAATATTTGCACAAAACAATAAAGTTTATCAGTTTGAACATTAAATATCTTGACTTTGTGGTGTATTCAATTGAATATAGGTTGAAGAGGATTTGAAAATCATTGTATTCTGTTTTTATTTACGTTTTACACAACATCCCAACTTCATTGGAATTGGGGTTGTATGACAAAAGACAAGATTTGATGTTTTGGTGAAAGAATTAAGTACTTTTATTTTTTAACAGGCTTTTATAGACTTATTTTTAAAGACTTAAAGAGAAAAGACAGCACTCTGTCTGTCTGTCTCCCTCTCTGTCGTTCTCCCTCTCTCTCTCTGTCTGTCTCCCTCTCTCTGTCTGTTTGTCTCTCTCTCCCTGTCTCCCTCTCTCCCTGTCTGTCTGTCTCCCTCTCCCTGTCTGTCTGTCTCTCTCCCTCTCTGTCTGTCTCTCTCCCCCTCTCCCTCTCTGTCTCTCTCCCTCTGTCTCTATTTTTCTTTCTCTCTCGCTGTTTTTATGCTGCGCAAACTTCAAACTTTTTGGAAACACGAAGCCTTTCAACTGTAAACTGATGCTCACGCGCAGGGTTTTAATGGCGACTTTTTTCCCCTTCAGCGGACAGAATCGCTCTTCCTCGGCTGCATGCTGAGCTGGCGTTTTACAGCGTCGGGACCAGTGTTGCCATAGTTACTTTGAAAAAGTAATCCAATTACTGATTACTCCTTGAAAAAGTAACTTAGTTACTTTACTGATTACTCAATTGGAAAAGTAACTAAGTTAGATTACTAGTTACTTTTTTAGTTACTTTTCCCAGCTGCCGACAACAACCCTCTGCCACCTCAACATGACAATGATACCTGTTTTGCCAAAACTCACTTTATAGTCACCCTTTCTTGACTTCAATGAAAATAAATACTTGTTTTATAAAAAGTAAAATAATCTTTCTTGACCTCATATTTAACTGTTGACAGCACTGTAACAGTAAAACTTGCAATTTCTAACCTACATTGTTTATAAATGTAACTATTAAATTCATTCTAGCATTTAAATTCTCTCTAAACATTTTACTTGTCAAAATTATTATTATTTTAAGTAGTATTAGTAGTTGTAGTAAAAAAACGACTTCAAACCTGGACCTTTAATCGAGGGGTGTTGTGGGGGGGGCACATCCTTGCCCCACACCCCCATTTCATCTGGATTCGCCCCTGCTTTGGCGTTTGAGCACAAAGAATGGATAACATTTATTTATGCAGAAAACATGACCAGATTTACAGGTAAGAAAGTTTTATTGTGTTTTCACATCATGTGGTCCTCAGAAAGAGAGTTTAAGTGCATCTGAGTGGAAAATAGTGTTAGCTGTTGACACGTTGCGGAGGATCAGCTGTTTTTAGCAGCAGATACAGAGCGGCTCAGCTCAGAATTCTAAATAAAGGAGAAAAAAAAGCATAAAAATGTCTTTGTAAAGCTCAGTGCAGGTGTGCTGTTGTCACCGCGCTTTAAGAGGTGAGGACGAGTCGTAGCTGTTGCAGAAAACCGTGGATGAAAAGCTCACAGCTCGCTTAAAGTGGGCAGTTCAGTCGAACCCTGACCTCCTGCCCACGGACCAAGTTTAATGCTGCTATCGACCCACAATGCAAAAATAATAGTAACGCACAGTGACTTGGAGAAGTAACTTTAATCTGATTACTGATTTGGAAAGATTAACGCGTTAGATTACTCGTTACTAAAAAAAAGTGGTTAGATTAGACTAAGTAACGCGTTACCGGCATCACTGGTCGGGACAGTAAAACGGCTAACTTTTCAGCAAGGCATGGCAACAATTCAAATCATTTTGTTGAAAATCCGTGCTCGAACAGACAATTTGAACCCGAGAGCCGGGCAGAAATTTGCCACTGCCCTCAGCTTCGAAACACTGCAGAAGAGCGCTCTCTCAAACAGCTGGGCTCCAGAAACGCCCCCCCACCCACCCCCCTCATGCTCAGCAGTAAACAAAGCAGAGAGCAAACAGCAGTTGAGAGGATTCACAGCGGCTCTTCTCTGGTGAATTACATCAGTATTGGAAGCTGATCCCGATAACAGATTGGTCGGAACCTTAAATGACACTATACAAATAATAGTTAGTTAAAATCTTTATTGACATGTTACAATATAAAAGGTGCACATACAACATGTACAAGGTTATTTCAATGCTAAATATAATGACTACAGCTAACACCTCCCATTATCTGCATGGAAAGTCTCAGTTTGACAAAGCCTCCATTCATGCCTGACTGAGCACGACCCTGCTGGAGATGACCCTCGAACTCGCCCACCTGTGATCTCATTACTGACTTGAGATTCTCAGTCACCATTTGTCAAAGTAACATTAATGGTACTGATCTCATATTTCTGTGATGTGCTAATTTTTTTGATGATCTTTTTGATTTCAATCAGCTGATTTAAATCATACCAGCCCTGCCAGAAAGCCTTTTTCTGTCCATTAGAACCAGCAGAGTTCGTGCGTGAACTCAGAGACAAGCTAAAACAATCAAAACCTTCAGTACTTAAAGTTGGAGCATGTAAGAGATGAAGTGAGAAACGGAGGGATGGATCCCTGTTTCCCACTGTGGCACAGGATAAAACAGTCTGCAGCAGATACTCACGGCGCCGTCATATGTTAAAGCTTCTTTTAGGGATTCCAACTCATCAAACTCAACGTAACAAAAGCCTGAAAAAACAAACAAACAAACAAACAAAAAAGACACGTGAGAAGTTACAGTGGAGCATAAGAACAGAGAGACTTAAAGACAGCAGCTAGCCATGCTCCCTGACCTTTGAACTTGTCTGTCTCTTTGTCTCTGACCAGGCGAACACTGCGGATGCTGAGTTCTTTGAAGATGGCATCGATGTCTCCTTGGACAGTGTTGAAAGGCAGGTTGCCTACATAGGCTGTGTACGGTGGCTCAGAGGGAAGCTCCTTCTGCTTCCGGGGCCCACTCGGACCACCTCCACCACGGGAACTGTAGGAGCTGCAGCACACAGAGCATGATGGGAAAAGGAGCAGAGACAGGTGAGTAAATCATCTCTGATCCTGACTCGTCTTCACCTTGCTGGGATGAACCACTTTGTGATGAGCTATTTATGGTACTGATGAGGGGTGTCAGAAAAAAAACGATTCACGGCCGAATCGCAATTCTTATTTATTACGATTCTGAATCGATCCAATCAATACTGTTTGTCAGGCAATGGCTTCCATACTACAGCGTCCCCGCGGGGGGGGGGGGGGGGGGGGGGGGGGTCCGGCGTGCTTCAAACACTCGTGAGCTGCAGAGTTCAGTGGCTGTAGCTTAGCATGGCGGACGAAGAGCTAATTCAGCCAGCACCGTCTTTGCTGAAGGCAAATGTTTGGGCGCGTTTTAGATTTTATTATTTGCTGCGTAAGGAGGAGCTTGACATGACTTATGCAGTGTGCAAAATCTGCAAAATGAAAGTTAAGTACTTCGGAAACACTTCAAATCCGCAGGCCCACATGCTACACCATCACCTGGCGCTAAAAGAGGGCAGCAGTGGTCTCTGCCGACTACTGACTAGCGCTTCGCTAAACTACCAGCCAACTCCAAACGAGCAAAGCAGATAAGTAAATTTATATTTAGAATCACTTGATTAACCTTGTAAAGCTGCATTTTCTTAAACATAAACATTTTTTAATATAATTATTTCTCAGAGCTCTTTGAATCGAAAATCGATTCTGAATCGAATCTTCACCCCAAGAATCTGAATCGAATTGAATCGTGAGTTGTTGTACGATTCACATCCCTAGTACTGATCCTAACCTGCACAACCAAGCCCAACCTCAAACGTAGCCAGTACAGCCAAGTCTTAACAAGGGAACAAGCGACACTGAATACAGCGCCGTGAAACTACTCAAACGTGTTGTGTGGGCCGCTGAAGAGGAGGTACTGCTGGCCCACCACCACCAGAGGGCGCCCCTGCCTGGAGTGCGGGCTCCAGGCACCGGAGGGCGCTGCCGCCTCACAGGAGCAGCCAGGGTGACAGCTGTCACCCATCACCTGAGACAGCTGATATCACTCAACAGGGAGGTATATCAGCAGGACGGCATCTCCACCTCATTGCCGAGATATCGCTCTACCAAGGAGGTAACGAACTCAGCCAGCCATACGGATTAATCCATTGTTGCTTGTGTGTAAACCGACTGAAGACTGAAAAGGACGTAATTGGATAAGTACTCTTATTCCCACATTACAGCGTTGTTTCTGAGTAGAGGTGGAGGTGGTGTTTTTCACCCCACGTATTGTTGGGTGCAGCCACACCCAAATCTGACTGTTTTCTGTTCCTCGCCAGCAGTACCGGATCCGACGAACGGAGGCAGTGATCACCTGGGAGTTCGGGACTTGGCGGCTCCAGTATTCCCGGGGTTCGGTGGCAGAGGAAATCGGGTGGTTCCGGTTCGACTTGGACAGACGTCTCCTATCGTCGAGCCTGCCCACACGACACCGTTGGAATTCGACTTGTGACCAACATTGTAATTTGTTGTGTTTGTTGTGCGTGTTCACAACAGTAAAGCTTTGTTATTTGACTTTCTTCATTGTCCGTTCATTTGCGCCCCCTGTTGTGGGTCCGTGTACTGACACTTTCCCAACAAAACGGGCAGCGTGTGCAGTCTGTGCGCTGACGTCCCAGTCATTACTACAAAGCTAATGTATCTGTTCACACTGGAAACTGTCTCCTGTCTGAGAGTGAAGCTTGGTGCTTTCAAAGGATAACGACGCATGTTCCCAGAGTACATTTACAGAGGTCAGCCGACAGTGAGTCCACAAATGCACCATCACTCACACAGCCAAACCGCTGCCCTCTGCTGTCTGCTCATTTACACCGCTGCAAAGAAGTCACCCACCGCTCGTCCCACAAATAACTCAATCTGCACTGGGTTCTCGTTTCACTTCCAAAACACCACCACCAACGTAGCCATCTGAAACGACACCACCACCAACGCCGCCATCTTAAAAGACACCACCACCAACGCCGCCATCTTAAACGACACTGACACGAACGCCGCTATCTGAAATGACAAACCACCAACTCCGCCATCTGAAAAGATACCGCCACCAACGAAGCCATCTTAAAGAACACCGACACGAATGCCGCCATCTTAAATGACACCGACACGAATGCCGCTATCTGAAACGACACCACCACCAATGCTGCCATCTGAAACGACACCACCACCAACGCCGCCATCTGAAAAGACACCGCCACCAATGCCGACATCTGAAACGACAAACCACCAACGTCAGCATCTGAAACAACACCACCACCAATGCCGCCATCTGAAAAGACACCGCCACCAACACCGCCATCTGAAAAGACACCGTCACCAACACCGCCATCTGAAACGACACCACCACCAACGCCGCCATCTGAAAAGACACCGCCACCAACGCCGACATCTGAAACGACAAACCACCAACGTCAGCATCTGAAACAACACCGCCACCAACACCACCATCTGAAAAGACACCGCCACCAACACCACCATCTGAAAAGACACCGCCACCAACACCACCATCTGAAAAGACACTGCCACCAACACCGCCATCTGAAACGACAAACCACCAACGCCGCCATCTGAAACGGCAAACCACCAACGCCGCCATCTGAAAAAACACCGCCACCAACGCCGCCATCTGAAAAGACACCGCCACCAACGCCGCCATCTGAAAAGACATCGCCACCAACACCACCATAAATGCCATAAACAGTGGTACGATCTGAATCTGCACCACCAATGCCGCCATCTGAAATGACACCGCCACCAATGCCACCATCTGAAAAGACACCGCCATAAATGCCATAAACAGTGGCACGATCTGAATCCACACCACCAACGCCGCCATCTGAAAAGCCACCGCCACCAACGCCGCCATCTGAAAAGACACCGCCACCAACGCCGCCATCTGAAAAGACACCGCCACCAACGCCGCCATCTGAATCGACACCACCACCAACGCCGCCATCTGAACTGACACCACCACCAACGCCGCCATCTGAAACGACAGTGCCACCAACGCCGCCATCTTAAACGACACCGCCGCATCTTAAACGGCACCGCCACCAACGCCGCCATCTTAAACGACACCGCCGCCATCTTAAACAACACCGCCACCAACGCCACCATCTGAAAAGACACCACCACCAATACGCCATAAATGCCATAAACAGTGGCGCAATCTGAATCGACACCACCAGCACCACCGTCTGAAACAACACCACCACCAACGTTGGCATCTGAAACGACACCAAAAACGCCAGTGTTGCAGACCGGATGGTCCGGTCCTACAAATCGGGCCACCTTTTGTATCTGTGCATGCGTCATTTCGGACCACAGCAGCACATCTGAGATGGAGTCTCTTCACCAAAAGTGAGCAAATGGACTGGTGGGATTATTAACCAACAGATGATAATGGTAAAACCTCTTAAATCATTCTAAACTCAGTTTGAAGCAGAAAGGAGACGAAATTCCGTGACAATATGAAATGTCCAACGCGCAGTGAACGCATCAGCTAGCAGCTCATTTAGCCACGGTGCTCTGATCGCTTCTGCCACGTTTTACGATGAAATAATGCTGAATTGGTGTGGAAATGATTGTTGTACAAAAGCTTCGGATATCTGTCGCTGAGACAGATGACTGGAGGCAGTTTGAAGCAGAAATAGGGTGATAATCTGTGAACCGCATCATTGAGGGGACTGATTTTTGCAGGACCGTTCAGTCTGTGACACCAGCATCTAAAACGGCACCACCGCCAACGTCACCATCTGAAATGACACCACCACCAATAGGGATGGGTATTGATGAGATTTTATCGATATCGATGCCATTTTCGATTCTGTTTATCGATCCGATTCCTGATCGATTCCCTTATCGATACCTCTTGTGAATTTTCTGTGTACTAAAAGTAGGCTTTACAGGTTTTCTATGTCAACAACATTTTAAATTGGACACTGGATCCTTGATCTCTGGACATAAATAAAAATAAAGTCTGTAGTTTTTCTCCAAAGAACTTCCTTTAAGACATTTTGGCATGAATGTCTCTCCGTACCGCTGAACTGAGCTCAGCCAGCTGCTGCACATCAGCGCAGGACGTCTCATTTTGGGAGGAAAAAGCCGTTTTGATCGATTGCAGTTTGTTTGTGTTGTAACGTTTGAAAAGAGGTGTCATTTGATTTAAACAGTGTTTCACTTTGAAGTTATTAATCCTGACTGGACTCTATCGTTCTAACTTGACTCGGCAGAGAGCCGCGCAGCGTTTGGAGATGTGTGAAAAGAACAGTGTAAGAGTCACAAGGTGTTCACAGGAAAGATTTATTTCTATATTTATTTATTTATGTTCATTGTTAGTTGGTTTTATCTTTTCTGTTGTTTTGTTTTATCAGGTTCCTTTTGTCTCTTTCTCTATAATTGTACTGTAGCATTATTAGTTATTATTATTACTATTATATTATTATTATATATGAATAAAAATAAAATTTTAAAATGTACAATTTTTAATACATTTGACTCTTTTACAACAACAAACGCTGAGCCATTAATTATTATACAGAAAACAAATGCACAAAAATGTGCTGAGATGCGAACAGCTTAATGCTTTACTTTAACTTTGAAAATGCCATAGACGTGCTAACACGTTAGCATCGGTACCATTTTTAAGTTAAAAAAATCCATCTATCAACTGTTTCAGAAGACCATAACAGGTCGGTTTAAAGTAAAAATGGTAAATATTACTCACAGACATATGCTTTTTTGGGGTTTTAGCGGGGAAAAATTAAGATAAAGCAAAATAAAACAAGGAACTAATGAAGCAGCAGATGGAAGCATTGATTCATTGGTTCAAAGCAAAACCACGCTGCAGAAACAGTTGATTAATAAATGTCAAGAAATGATCATTTTTCTGATAAACACCCCCAAAACGAATGGGCACTCTGAAGGACGATAAGGGAATCGTTAAGCAAAAAGGCTACTGATGTCGGTAGATTGAATCATTTCTTAACGATACCCAAAAAGAACCAGTTCCCGATGCCCATCCCTAACCACCAACACCGGCATCTGAAACGACACGGCCACCAACGCCGCCATCTGAAACAACACTGCCACCAACGGCGCCATCTGAAAGGACACCACCACCAACACTGCCATCTGAAATGGCATAAACAATGGCGTGATCTCAAACGACACCACCACCAACGTCGCCATCTGAAACGACACCACCACCAACGTCGCCATCTGAAATGACACCACCACCAACGTCGCCATCTGAAATGACACCACCACCAACGTCGCCATCTGAAATGACACCACAACCAATGTCGCCATCTGAAACGACACCACCACCAACGTCGCCATCTAAAAGGACACCACCACGAACGCTGCCATCTGAAACGCCATAAACAATGGTGCGATCTGATCGACACCACCACCAACGTCACCATCTGTTTTTTGTTCCTCTTTTGCTTGCCTCTACTGGTGGTTGGCTCTCACTGCGGTATTGTATCACTTCCTGTTCCGGAGCACAGCGGTGTTTTTCTGTATCTGTTAGCTGTTTAATCTGCGCAGTTAGATTGATCTAGTTATCTAGATTACGATTTGTTTCCCAGTGTAATCTTTACGTGCCTTAACTAAAGCACTCCTTCTGCTGAATCACCTCTAAATTATTTACACATTATTCACTTTGCGTGTTTTTAGGAATCCGCTAGCTTAGCGTAGCTACTAGCTCTTAGCCGGTTTAGCATGGCGGCTTCTCCTGTCTCTCCCGCACTTTTCTGCTCTGGGTGTGAAATGTTTAGTTATTCCTCGGCCTCCTTTAGCAGTAACGGTACTTGTAATAAGTGTAGCTTATTCGTAGCTTTGGAGGCCAGGCTGGGCGAATTGGAGACTCGGCTCCGCACCGTGGAAAATTCTACAGCTAGCCAGGCCCCTGTAGTCGGTGCGGACCAAGGTAGCTTAGCCGCCGTTAGTTCCCCCCTGGCAGATCCTGAGCAGCCGGGAAAGCAGGCTGACTGGGTGACTGTGAGGAGGAAGCGTAGTCCTAAACAGAAGCCCCGTGTACACCGCCAACCCGTTCACATCTCTAACCGTTTTTCCCCACTCGACGACACACCCGCCGAGGATCAAACTCTGGTTATTGGCGACTCTGTTTTGAGAAATGTGAAGTTAGCGACACCAGCAACCATAGTCAATTGTCTTCCGGGGGCCAGAGCAGGCGACATTGAAGGAAATTTGAAACTGCTGGCTAAGGCTAAGCGTAAATTTGGTAAGATTGTAATTCACGTCGGCAGTAATGACACCCGGTTACGCCAATCGGAGGTCACTAAAATTAACATTAAATCGGTGTGTAACTTTGCAAAAACAATGTCGGACTCTGTAGTTTTCTCTGGGCCCCTCCCCAATCGGACCGGGAGTGACATGTTTAGCCGCATGTTCTCCTTGAATTGCTGGCTGTCTGAGTGGTGTCCAAAAAATGAGGTGGGCTTCATAGATAATTGGCAAAGCTTCTGGGGAAAACCTGGTCTTGTTAGGAGAGACGGCATCCATCCCACTTTGGATGGAGCAGCTCTCATTTCTAGAAATCTGGCCAATTTTCTTAAATCCTCCAAACCGTGACTATCCAGGGTTGGGACCAGGAAGCAGAGTTGTAGTCTTACACACCTCTCTGCAGCTTCTCTCCCCCTGCCATCCCCTCATTACCCCATCCCCGTAGAGACGGTGCCTGCTCCCAGACTACCAATAACCAGCAAAAATCTATTTAAAATCTATTTATGCATAAAAATTCAAAAAGAAGAAATAATATAGCACCTTCAACTGCACCACAGACTAAACATTAGGTCTCTCTCTTCTAAGTCCCTGTTGGTAAATGATATAATAATTGATCAACATATTGATTTATTCTGCCTAACAGAAACCTGGTTACAGCAGGATGAATATGTTAGTTTAAATGAGTCAACACCCCCGAGTCACACTAACTGTCAGAATGCTCGTAGCACGGGCCGGGGCGGAGGATTAGCAGCAATCTTCCATTCCATCTTATTAATTAATCAAAAACCCAGACAGAGCTTTAATTCATTTGAAAGCTTGTCTCTTAGTCTTGTCCATCCAAATTGGAAGTCCCAAAAACCAGTTTTATTTGTTATTATCTATCGTCCACCTGGTCGTTACTGTGAGTTTCTCTGTGAATTTTCAGACCTTTTGTCTGACTTAGTGCTTAGCTCAGATAAGATAATTATAGTGGGCGATTTTAACATCCACACAGATGCTGAGAATGACAGCCTCAACACTGCATTTAATCTATTATTAGACTCTATTGGCTTTGCTCAAAAAGTAAATGAGTCCACCCACCACTTTAATCATATCTTAGATCTTGTTCTGACTTATGGTATGGAAATAGAAGACTTAACAGTATTCCCTGAAAACTCCCTTCTGTCTGATCATTTCTTAATAACAATTACATTTACTCTGATGGACTACCCAGCAGTGGGGAATAAGTTTAATTACACTAGAAGTCTTTCAGAAAGCGCTGTAACTAGGTTTAAGGATATGATTCCTTCTTTATGTTCTCTAATGCCATATACCAACACAGTGCAGAGTAGCTACCTAAACTCTGTAAGGGAGATAGAGTATCTCGTCAATAGTTTTACATCCTCATTGAAGACAACTTTGGATGCTGTAGCTCCTCTGAAAAAGAGAGCTTTAAATCAGAAGTGTCTGACTCCGTGGTATAACTCAAACACGTAGCTTAAGGCACTAATTTAGAAGATCTTCACTTAGCCTGGAAAAAGAGTCTGTTGCTCTATAAAAAAGCCCTCCGTAAAGCTAGGACATCTTTCTACTCATCACTAATTGAAGAAAATAAGAACAACCCCAGGTTTCTTTTCAGCACTGTAGCCAGGCTGACAAAGAGTCAGAGCTCTATTGAGCTGAGTATTCCATTAACTTTAACTAGTAATGACTTCATGACTTTCTTTGCTAACAAAATTTTAACTATTAGAGAAAAAATTACTCATAACCATCCCAAAGACGTATCGTTATCTTTGGCTGCTTTCAGTGATGCCGGTATTTGGTTAGACTCTTTCTCTCTGATTGTTCTGTCTGAGTTATTTTCATTAGTTACTTCATCCAAACCATCAACATGTTTATTAGACCCCATTCCTACCAGGCTGCTCAAGGAAGCCCTACCATTATTTAATGCTTCGATCTTAAATATGATCAATCTATCTTTGTTAGTTGGCTATGTACCACAGGCTTTTAAGGTGGCAGTAATTAAACCATTACTTAAAAAGCCATCACTTGACCCAGCTATCTTAGCTAATTATAGGCCAATCTCCAACCTTCCTTTTCTCTCAAAAATTCTTGAAAGGGTAGTTGTAAAACAGCTAACTGATCATCTGCAGAGGAATGGTCTATTTGAAGAGTTTCAGTCAGGTTTTAGAATTCATCATAGTACAGAAACAGCATTAGTGAAAGTTACAAATGATCTTCTTATGGCCTCGGACAGTGGACTCATCTCTGTGCTTGTTCTGTTAGACCTCAGTGCTGCTTTTGATACTGTTGACCATAAAATTTTATTACAGAGATTAGAGCATGCCATAGGTATTAAAGGCACTGCGCTGCGGTGGTTTGAATCATATTTGTCTAATAGATTACAATTTGTTCATGTAAATGGGGAATCTTCTTCACAGACTAAAGTTAATTATGGAGTTCCACAAGGTTCTGTGCTAGGACCAATTTTATTCACTTTATACATGCTTCCCTTAGGCAGTACTATTAGACGGTATTGCTTAAATTTTCATTGTTACGCAGATGATACCCAGCTTTATCTATCCATGAAGCCAGAGGACACACTCCAATTAGCTAAACTGCAGGATTGTCTTACAGACATAAAGACATGGATGACCTCTAATTTCCTGCTTTTAAACTCAGATAAAACTGAAGTTATTGTACTTGGCCCCACAAATCTTAGAAACATGGTGTCTAACCAGATCCTTACTCTGGATGGCATTACCCTGACCTCTAGTAATACTGTGAGAAATCTTGGAGTCATTTTTGATCAGGATATGTCATTCAAAGCGCATATTAAACAAATATGTAGGACTGCTTTTTTGCATTTACGCAATATCTCTAAAATCAGAAAGGTCTTGTCTCAGAGTGATGCTGAAAAATTAATTCATGCATTTATTTCCTCTAGGCTGGACTATTGTAATTCATTATTATCAGGTTGTCCTAAAAGTTCCCTAAAAAGCCTTCAATTAATTCAAAATGCTGCAGCTAGAGTACTGACGGGGACTAGAAGGAGAGAGCATATCTCACCCATATTGGCCTCTCTTCATTGGCTTCCAGTTAATTCTAGAATAGAATTTAAAATTCTTCTTCTTACTTATAAGGTTTTGAATAATCAGGTCCCATCTTATCTTAGGGACCTCGTAGTACCATATCACCCCAATAGAGCGCTTCGCTCTCAGACTGCAGGCTTACTTGTAGTTCCTAGGGTTTGTAAGAGTAGAATGGGAGGCAGAGCCTTCAGCTTTCAGGCTCCTCTCCTGTGGAACCAGCTCCCAATTCAGATCAGGGAGACAGACACCCTCTCTACTTTTAAGATTAGGCTTAAAACTTTCCTTTTTGCTAAAGCTTATAGTTAGGGCTGGATCAGGTGACCCTGAAGCATCCCTTAGTTATGCTGCTATAGACGTAGACTGCTGTGGGGTTCCCATGATGCACTGTTTCTTTCTCTTTTTGCTCTGTATGCACCACTCTGCATTTAATCATTAGTGATCGATCTCTGCTCCCCTCCACAGCATGTCTTTTTCCTGGTTCTCTCCCTCAGCCCCAACCAGTCCCAGCAGAAGACTGCCCCTCCCTGAGCCTGGTTCTGCTGGAGGTTTCTTCCTGTTAAAAGGGAGTTTTTCCTTCCCACTGTAGCCAAGTGCTTGCTCACAGGGGGTCGTTTTGACCGTCGGGGTTTTACATAATTATTGTATGGCCTTGCCTTACAATATAAAGCGCCTTGGGGCAACTGTTTGTTGTGATTTGGCGCTATATAAAAAAATTGATTGATTGATTGAAACGACACCACCACCAACGCCACGATCTGAAATGCCATAAACAATGGCACGATCTGAAACACCACCACCAACGCCGCCATCTGAAACAACACCACCACCAATGTCACGATCTGAAACGACACCACCACCAACATCGCCATCTGAAACGACACCACCACCAACGCTGCCATCTGAAATGGCATAAACAATGGCGTGATCTCAAACGACACCACCACCAACGTCGCCATCTGAAATGACACCACCACCAACGTCGCCATCTGAAATGACACCACCACCAACGTCGCCATCTGAAATGCCATAAACAATGGCGCAATGTGATCTACACCACCACCAACGCCGCCATCTGAAACACCACCACCACCAACGTCGCCATCTGAAACGACACCACCACCAACGCCGGCATCTGAAACAACACCACCACCAACGTCGGCATCTGAAACGACACCAACACCAACGTCGCCATCTGAAAGGACACCACCACCAACGCTGCCATCTGAAACGCCATGAACAATGGCGCAATCTGATCGACACCACCACCAACGTCGCCATCTGAAACACCAACGCCACGATCTGAAATGCCATAAACAATGGCACGATCTGAAACAACACCACCACCAACGTCGCCATCTGAAACAACACCACCACCAACGTCGCCATCTGAAACAACACCACCACCAACGTCGCCATTTGAAATGCCATAAACAATGGCGCGATCTGATCTACACCACCACCAACGCCGCCATGTGAAACAACACCACCACCAACATCGCCATCTGAAACGACACCAGCACCAACGTCGCCATCTGAAACAACACAACCAACGTAGCCATCTGAAACGACACCAGCACCAACGTCACCATCTGAAAGGACACCACTACCAATGTCACGATCTGAAAGGACACCACTACCAATGTCACGATCTGAAAGGACACCACCACCAACGTTGCCATCTGAAACGACACCACCACCAATATCGCCATCTGAAACAACACCACCACCAACGTCACCATCTGAAACGACACCACCACCAACACCGCGATCTGAAATGCCATAAACAATGGCGCGATCTGATCTACACCACCACCAACGTCGCCATCTGAAACGACACCACCACCAATATCGCCATCTGAAATGGCATAAACAATGGCGTGATCTCAAACGACACCACCACCAACGTCACCATCTGAAACGACACCACCACCAACGTCACCATCTGAAACGACACCACCACCACCAACGTCGCCATCTGAAACGACACCACCACCAAAGTAGCCATCTGAAACGACAACACCACCAACGTCACCATCTGAAAGGAAACCACCACCAACGCTGCCATCTGAAACGCCATAAACAATGCCGCGATCTGAAACGACACCACCACCAACGCCGCGATCTGAAACGACACCACCACCAACGTCGCCGTCTGAAACGACACCACCACCAACGCTACCATCTGAAACGACACCACCACCAACGCTACCATCTGAAACGACACCACCACCAACGCTGCCATCTGAAATGCCATAAACAATGGTGCATCTGATCGACACCACCACCAATGTTGCCATCTAAGACACCACCACCAACGTCGTCATCTGAAACGACACCACCACCAACGCCGCCATCTGCAACGACACCACCACCAACGCCGCCATCTGCAACGACACCACCACCAACGCCGCCATCTGCAACGACACCACCACCAACGCCGCCATCTGCAACGACACCACCACCAACGCCGCCATCTGAAAGGACACCACCACCAACGCTGCCACCTGAAATGCCATAAACAATGGCGCGATCTGATCGACACCACGACGAACGTAGCTTAAAGCAGATAACCCGTAAGTTGGAGAGGAAATGGCGTCTCACTAATTTAGAAGATCTTCACTTAGCCTGGAAAAAGAGTCTGTTGCTCTATAAAAAAGCCCTCCGTAAAGCTAGGACATCTTTCTACTCATCACAAATTGAAGAAAATAAGAACAACTCCAGGTTTCTTTTCAGCACTGTAGCCAGGCTGACAAAGAGTCAGAGCTCTATTGAGCTGAGTATTCCATTAACTTTAACTAGTAATGACTTCATGACTTTCTTTGCTAACAAAATTTTAACTATTAGAGAAAAAATTACTCATAACCATCCCAAAGACGTATTGTTATCTTTGGCTGCTTTCAGTGATGCCGGTATTTGGTTAGACTCTTTCTCTCCGATTGTTCTGTCTGAGTTATTTTCATTAGTTACTTCATCCAAACCATCAACATGTTTATTAGACCCCATTCCTACCAGGCTGCTCAAGGAAGCCCTACCGTTATTTAATGCTTCGATCTTAAATATGATCAATCTATCTTTGTTAGTTGGCTATGTACCACAGGCTTTTAAGGTGGCAGTAATTAAACCATTACTTAAAAAGCCATCACTTGACCCAGCTATCTTAGCTAATTATAGGCCAATCTCCAACCTTCCTTTTCTCTCAAAAATTCTTGAAAGGGTAGTTGTAAAACAGCTAACTGATCATCTGCAGAGGAATGGTCTATTTGAAGAGTTTCAGTCAGGTTTTAGAATTCATCATAGTACAGAAACAGCATTAGTGAAGGTTACAAATGATCTTCTTATGGCCTCGGACAGTGGACTCATCTCTGTGCTTGTTCTGTTAGACCTCAGTGCTGCTTTTGATACTGTTGACCATAAAATTTTATTACAGAGATTAGAGCATGCCATAGGTATTAAAGGCACTGCGCTGCGGTGGTTTGAATCATATTTGTCTAATAGATTACAATTTGTTCATGTAAATGGGGAATCTTCTTCACAGACTAAAGTTAATTATGGAGTTCCACAAGGTTCTGTGCTAGGACCAATTTTATTCACTTTATACATGCTTCCCTTAGGCAGTACTATTAGACGGTATTGCTTAAATTTTCATTGTTACGCAGATGATACCCAGCTTTATCTATCCATGAAGCCAGAGGACACACTCCAATTAGCTAAACTGCAGGATTGTCTTACAGACATAAAGACATGGATGACCTCTAATTTCCTGCTTTTAAACTCAGATAAAACTGAAGTTATTGCACTTGGCCCCACAAATCTTAGAAACATGGTGTCTAACCAGATCCTTACTCTGGATGGCATTACCCTGACCTCTAGTAATACTGTGAGAAATCTTGGAGTCATTTTTGATCAGGATATGTCATTCAAAGCGCATATTAAACAAATATGTAGGACTGCTTTTTTGCATTTACGCAATATCTCTAAAATCAGAAAGGTCTTGTCTCAGAGTGATGCTGAAAAACTAATTCATGCATTTATTTCCTCTAGGCTGGACTATTGTAATTCATTATTATCAGGTTGTCCTAAAAGTTCCCTAAAAAGCCTTCAGTTAATTCAAAATGCTGCAGCTGGAGTACTGACGGGGACTAGAAGGAGAGAGCATATCTCACCCATATTGGCCTCTCTTCATTGGCTTCCTGTTAATTCTAGAATAGAATTTAAAATTCTTCTTCTTACTTATAAGGTTTTGAATAATCAGGTCCCATCTTATCTTAGGGACCTCGTAGTACCATATCACCCCAATAGAGCGCTTCGCTCTCAGACTGCAGGCTTACTTGTAGTTCCTAGGGTTTGTAAGAGTAGAATGGGAGGCAGAGCCTTCAGCTTTCAGGCTCCTCTCCTGTGGAACCAGCTCCCAATTCAGATCAGGGAGACAGACACCCCCTCTACTTTTAAGATTAGGCTTAAAACTTTTCTTTTTGCTAAAGCTTATAGTTAGGGCTGGATCAGGTGACCCTGAAGCATCCCTTAGTTATGCTGCTATAGACGTAGAATGCTGGGGGGTTCCCATGATGCACTGTTTCTTTCTTTTTTTGCTCTGTATGCACCACTCTGCATTTAATCATTAGTGATCGATCTCTGCTCCCCTCCACAGCATGTCTTTTTCCTGGTTCTCTCCCTCAGCCCCAACCAGTCCCAGCAGAAGACTGCCCCTCCCTGAGCCTGGTTCTGCTGGAGGTTTCTTCCTGTTAAAAGGGAGTTTTTCCTTCCCACTGTAGCCAAGTGCTTGCTCACAGGGGGTCGTTTTGACCGTTGGGGTTTTACATAATTATTGTATGGCCTTGCCTTACAATATAAAGCGCCTTGGGGCAACTGTTTGTTGTGATTTGGCGCTATATAAAAAAATTGATTGATTGATTGAAACGACACCTCCACCAACGCCACGATCTGAAATGCCATAAACAATGGCACGATCTGAAACACCACCACCAACGCCGCCATGTGAAACAACACCACCACCAATGTCACGATCTGAAACGACACCACCACCAACATCGCCATCTGAAACGACACCACCACCAACGCTGCCATCTGAAATGGCATAAACAATGGCGTGATCTCAAACGACACCACCACCAACGTCGCCATCTGAAACGACACCACCACCAACGTCGCCATCTGAAACGACACCACCACCAACGTCGCCATCTGAAACGACACCACCACCAACGTCGCCATCTGAAACGACACCACCACCAACGTCGCCATCTGAAATGACACCACCACCAACGTCGCCATCTGAAATGACACCACCACCAACGTCGCCATCTGAAATGCCATAAACAATGGCGCAATGTGATCTACACCACCACCAACGCCGCCATCTGAAACACCACCACCACCAACGTCGCCATCTGAAACGACACCACCACCAACGCCGGCATCTGAAACGACACCACCACCAACGCCGGCATCTGAAACGACACCACCACCAACGTCGGCATCTGAAACGACACCAACACCAACGTCGCCATCTGAAAGGACACCACCACCAACGCTGCCATCTGAAACGCCATGAACAATGGCGCAATCTGATCGACACCACCACCAACGTCGCCATCTGAAACAACACCAACGCCACGATCTGAAATGCCATAAACAATGGCACGATCTGAAACAACACCACCACCAATGTCGCCATCTGAAACAACACCACCAACGTCGCCATCTGAAACAACACCACCACCAACGTCACCATCTGAAACGACACCACCACCAATGTCACGATCTGAAAGGACACCACCACCAACGTCGTCATCTGAAACGACACCACCACCAATATCGCCATCTGAAACAACACCACCACCAACGTCACCATCTGAAACGACACCACCACCAACACCGCAATCTGAAATGCCATAAACAATGGCGCGATCTGATCTACACCACCACCAACGCCGCCATCTGAAACGACACCACCACCAACGTCGCCATCTGAAAGGACACCACCACCAATGGCGCGATCTGATCGACACCACCACCAACGTCGCCATCTGAAACAACACCACCACCAACGCCACGATCTGAAATGCCATAAACAATGGCACGATCTGAACCAACGTCGCCATCTGAAATGCCATAAACAATGGCGCGATCTGAAACAACACCACCACCAACGTCGCCATCTGAAACGACACCACCACCAACGTCGCCATCTGAAATGCCATAAACAATGGCGCGATCTGATCGACACCACCAACGCCGCCATCTGAAGCAACACCATCACCAATGTCGCCATCTGAAATGCCATAAACAATGGCGCGATCTGATCGACACCACGACCAATGTTGGCTTCTGAAATGCCATAAACAATGGCGCGATCTGAAACACCACCACCACCAATGTCACCATCTGAAAAGACACCACCACCAACGTCGCCATCTGAAACGACACCACCACCACCAACGTCGCAATCTGAAACGACACCACCACCACCAACGTCGCCATCTGAAATGACACCACCACCAAAGTAGCCATCTGAAACGACACCACCAACGTCACCATCTGAAAGGAAACCACCACCAACGCTGCCATCTGAAACGCCATAAACAATGCCGCGATCTGAAACGACACCACCACCAACGCCGCGATCTGAAATGACACCACCACCAATGTCGCCGTCTGAAACGACACCACCAGCAACGCTACCATCTGAAAGGACACCACCACCAACGCTGCCATCTGAAATGCCATAAACAATGGTGCATCTGATCGACACCACCACCAACGTTGCCATCTAAAAGGACACCACCACCAACGTCGCCATCTGAAACGACACCACCACCAACGCCGCCATCTGCAATGACACCACCACCAATGCCTCCATCTGAAAGGACACCACCACCAACGCCGCCACCTGAAATGCCATAAACAATGGCGCGATCTGATCGACACCACGACGAACGTCGCCATCTGAAAGGACACCACCACCATCATCGCCATCTGAAACGACACCACCACCGACGCCGCAATGTGAAATGACACCACCACCAACGTCGCCATCTGAAACAACACCACCACTAACAACACGATCTGAAATAGCACCACCACCAACACCGCGATCTAAAATGCCATAAACAATGGCGCGATGTGATCTACACCACCACCAACGCAAGCATCTGAAACAACACCACCAACGTCGCCATCTGAAACAACACCACCACCAAAGTAGCCATCTAAAACGACACCAGCACCAACGTCGCCATCTAAAAACAACACCAGCACCAACATCGCCATCTGAATTGATACAGACAGCGCCTCTCTCTCTCTCTCTCGTACGTGCGCATTTCAGGTGTACAGCCTCTCTCTCTCTCTTTTAACAACAGCACCAATGTTGCCATCTGAAAGGACACCACCACCAACGTCGCCATCTGAAAGGACACCACCACCAACGTCGCCATCTGAAACGACACCACCACCAACACCGCGATCTAAAATGCCATAAACAATGGCACGATGCGATCTACACCACCACCAACGCCTCATCTGAAACAACACCATCACCAACGTCGCCATCTGAAATGCCATAAACAATGGCGCGATCTGAAACAACACCACCACCAACGTTGCCATCTGAAACGACACCACCAACGTCGCCATCTGAAACGACACCACCACCAACGTCGCCATCTGAAATGCCATTAAACAATGGCGCGATCTGATCTACACCATCACCAACGCCGCCATCTGAAACACCACCACCAACGCCGCCATCTGAAACACACCACCACCAACGCTGCCATCTGAAACGACACCACCACCAACGCTGCCATCTGAAATGACACCACCACCAATGTCGCCATCTGAAATGCCATTAAACAATGGCGCGATCTGATCTACACCACCACCAACGCCGCCATCTGAAACAACACCACCACCAACGTCGCCATCTGAAAAACACCACCACCAACGCCGCCATCTGAAACACACCACCACCAACGCCGCCATCTGAAACACACCACCACCAACGCTGCCATCTGAAACGACACCACCACCAACGTCAGCATCTGAAATGCCATAAACAATGGCGCGATCTGAAACAACGCCACCACCAATGTCACCATCTGAAAGGACCCCACCACCAACGTCACCATCTGAAACGCCATAAACAATGCCGCAATCTGAAACGACACCACCACCAACACCGCGATCTGAAACGACACCACCACCAACGCCGCCATCTGAAACGACACCACCACCAACGCCGCCATCTGAAACGACACCACCACCAACGCCGCAGTCTGAAATGCCATAAACAATGGCGCGATCTGATCGACACCACCACCAACGTTCCCATCTGAATCGACACAGACAGCGCCTCTCTCTCTCTCGTACGTGCGCATTTCAGGTGTACAGACAGCGTCTCTCTCTCTCTCATATGTGCACATTTCGGGTGTACAGAAAGTCTCTCTCTCACTTTCACAAAAGACCTCAAATTACCTTTATAAAGTGTCAAATCAGTTGTTTATTATAGTTTGCTGTGTGTTTTGAATAAACGTGTGTGGAAAATTATTTTTCGCTTTATTTTTCCTTGCCTATTTTTGATTGTAAACCTTTATTACACTTATAAAACACAACAAAAACATATATATTCTGAAAGCACAGGTTGTCCTGAAAAAAAGAGACATAAAACTTGATTGTGGGATGCAGGGAGAGCTGTTAACAGCAATAATAAAATATTTATGCCAGGCGAGTGAACTGTCCAAAAAATGCCCTCGGACCCCAGAGGGTTAACTATCACATACTGTATTCTTTTTTCCTCAAGATTTGTTTTTGCATAAGTTTGAAAAAACAACAGATCATAAGTTTAGGATAAATTACTTATCATGAATTTAATTTTCGAAGTGGCACTAATGACAACACTCATACTGAACATAATTTCGCTTACATAGACTGATTTTGGAGATCAAGCAATAATTGCAGATAGGCTTTCTCAGGTCCCAGATAGCTTTTCTGATTTCCTTTTCTAACTTTCAGAATTTAGTAAATTAGCATATGGTCCACTGATACTTATGTGTAGACACTAGTCCCTAGAGGCAACTATTTTTGGTTTCAAATCTGGGCAAATGCAGTCCCAGAAAATTCCAAATGTAACAAACAAGAAACAGGTGTTGTAAACAAGTCAATGCTGCTAAAAATACAAACTTGCAGAAACAAAGATACTATTCTGACATGGTTTGCACATAAGACTGACATAGCATGTTTCAAGTACACACATATATGTCAGAAGGTGGGGGAGACATACCATATTCTGTCCCCCCCGGTTGAAAAGGTGGGGGGGGGACATGTCCCCCCCATTCCCCACCAAATTGCGCCCATGCTCTCTCTCTGTCTTGTTTGCACACATTTCAGGGTGTACAGACAGCGTCTCTCTCTCTCTCTCTCTCTCTCTATATATATATATGGCATGTTTGCAGTGTGTAGAACTTTGGTGGTGTATTTAGTGTGTGTGGGTTTTTTTTGGGGGGGGGGTAAAAATGACACATCTTATGAAGGTTGAACAAGCGCTTCAGTTTTGCTTTTCTCTTTTGTTTTTTTCTTTTTAATTGGAGCAAGACGGAGTGTGCAGCGTCATCAGAGTCTCCACCATACAGTGAGGCTTCTGGCGATGAAGATCTCCACAGTGGGTTGGATCGTGCGCTTCTCTTTGCAGCTGAGCTCCGTCCCAGTGCTGAGTCCTGGAACGCAGAGATGCAGACCAACACTGCTCCAGCTGTGGCTCCGGGCACGTTTTGTTTAAAGTGTCGAGATCAACGTTAGCTTCGGTTTCGTTTCATTCCTCTTTTGTCCCTTTTGTACTCTTGTTTCGGTGATAAAGCTCGTTGATCCACGTTTTCTCAACGAACTGTGATTTATTTATTTATTTTTTGTTTTACTTTTTCCCTTCATTCAGGAATTGTTGCATGCCATGTGACCGGGCCATTAAATAGCGTCAACTGACAACGAATTCTGTCAAAAAAACCATTATATAATAAGAGCACCATGCTCGTAGAGTGCAAACTGCCAACACTTCGGTGATAAAGCTCGTTGATCCACGTTTTCTCAACGAACTGTGATTTATTTATTTATTTTTTGTTTTACTTTTTCCCTTCATTCAGGAATTGTTGCATGCCATGTGACCGGGCCATTAAATAGCGTCAACTGACAACGAATTCTGTCAAAAAAACCATTATATAATAAGAGCACCATGCTCGTAGAGTGCAAACTGCCAACACTAGTTTCCAATTCCAACAGTCACTCCCGATGTAGAGGACCATGTGTTTTTTAAAAATAGACAAACACATTGCTTTGCTTTAAATGCACAGTAGGTCTATTTCAGATGATCAATGTGGACCGTCTTTCTCTTACAAGTCTATTTTTTACTCTGTGCATCGCATTGGAAAGGTGTTGCTATCGTTGCTAATTTGATTAGCTGTTATGCTCTAGTCTTCCTCTGTTTTTTTTCTGGGGACGTTGCAGTGCCACACACCGGCCTGGCATATGTTAAAGCTTTAAGGCACAGAATTTGCCTTGAACAGTTTTTCTAATCAAATTACTTGAGTGACTCAACTAATTCTTTCAGTCCTAGTCCCAAGGCTATGAAACGCCAGCTCAACGTGCAGCCGAGGAGGAGCCGAACAGAGATTCTGTCTGCTGAAAGGGAAAAAAGTCTCCATTAAAATCCTGCACGTGACACTCCAACGACAAAACAATGGCTGGAAATGGTCGAGGAAATATATACTATGGAAAGATTAGAGAAGAAGAGGACTTCAAAAAAAATGGCAGAAATGGACTGCATTCAAGATTAAATTCCATCCCTAATAGACTTAGAGAACTTGAAAGTTTGAGGTTTGCACAGCATGAAAACAGCGAAAAAGAAAAAGTGAGAGAGAGAAGGAGGGAGAGAGAGCAAACGAGAAAGAGAGGGAGAGAGAGGGAGACAGACAGAGAGACAGAAAGCAAGTGAGAGAGAGAGAAAAAACGAGAGAGAAAGAGCAAACAAGACAGAAAGAGAGGGAGATGACATCAGTATGTAATGGCAATATTGGCATATACTGGCAATAATGGCATTAGAGTCTTCTCCCGTTAGGGTGACGTTGCCTTGCCAGCAGAGGGAGAGGAAAATGTGTGACTCTGGGGGAGTTCAAATTTGGTCTGCACCTATGAAACCCCAAGTGGAACAAAAACAACACATGGCCCAAAGTCTCTCACAACTTTTATTTTTTCACTATATAACATGAACAGCCCTACTGGTCATCCCTGCACTCAAAGGTGCTGTTCATCTGCACACCAATCATATGCTTTTGCACAGTCCCATCCCACAACGTCATGTTTAACAGCAAACATAGTCTTGCCTATTTGACGATGTGACTTTAACGTTGTAACGCAATTTCAGTCTTCTGTGCAATGTACTGTTGCATGGCTTGATTGACAATAAAGTTCACTTTGACTTAACTTTGTACATAAGTATTTTTTCCCCTTTCTTTTTTTATTATTGTTGTTTATGCACCAATAACACCACATCAAATTCCTTGTATTTCAGAACTTGGCAATAAATTTGATTGATTCTAGTTGCACAAGCATTTCCCAGTTTATATCTCTCTTACGTACAGCAGGGGTGGGCAACTTGTTCCCGAAAGGGCCAAGAGGGTGCAGGTTTTTTTGCAACCACTGACTCCACCAGGTGATTTCACTGATTAACTGATTCCATCTGCTCAAAGTGATATTAATCAGTGTCCACCCCTGACGTACAGTATTTTACCCTCTGGAGTCTTGGCTATTTTGGGGTGTTTTTGAATACTTTTGGCTTTACCTTCATAATTTACCCTAACAACTTTACCTGGCCTTGTTTGGTGTGATTTGTTTCAGCACAACCTCACCTGTGTGACTTTGCAGTTTTTCTTTCATTCCGACATGCTGCATTAAAACAGTGAGCCAATACTCACCCCAAAACATAAAATTCAAATCAGAGAAAAAGTTTTTTGTTTTTTTTTTACTGTGAAAACCAGAAATATTTTTAACAAACCATTTTCATAAACTTAGAATGCAAATATAAATTGTAAACTTCAAATATATTAGTAAAAATTTAACATAAACAAAGTTATATACAACAATTCACATTAAAATGCAGGAAATGCTTCAGGTGTTTTTTTGTGTGTGTGGCTATTTACATGCTATAAGATGCCACACAAATTATATTTGTTCCACTCAGAAAAACAATTCCTGTTCAATGCTCATCAGAAGCTCCAAGAATTTGTACAGATATTCCACCTCAATATCCATGTGTATTTTTCCCTAATTCCGTGTTTTTGTAGCATTTTTACTGGTGTTGGTACAGACTGTCCTGACTGTGTTAGAGGCAAAAACAAAACAAAAAAAAAAAACCAGAAAAGGGTGTTTTGGACTGGGGGGGTTCCTCTGTCTGAACTCCTGTGTTCTCTGCCCCAGAGCCTGCTCTGTGCTTGCAGGGTCATGGAGAACATGGAATGAGAATTGTGCAGTCCAGTCCACTGTGCAAATCTGTGCACACAGATTGGTAAATCCACCTGCTCTGATTCATCCAGACCAGAAAAATAAAGTCCACTTCATCAACAGATTGATCGTGCTCTGGTTCAGAGTCTGATGGCGTGCTCTGCACTTCGATCGTCTTCATGCAGTTCAAAAAAAAGAAAGACTTGACGCGCTGTTCCAGAGGCCTGATTATTTTGACACACTACGTAAATAAATAAAAAACTACACCACACACTAACCACACACACTACGAGGGTAGGCTGAAAAGTTCTAAGGCTCACCAAGAAGGAGAAATGCCAATTCAATAAAACTTGGCATGCATTAAGTTCAACTCTTCTGATGACTGTGTTTTTTTCTTCCAGGTTGTGAGGTAGTTTATGGTTCATAGCCAAGTTTGAAAGTTCGTGGTAGAGGGAAACAGCAAAAATGGACAAAATCTGGCATCGCGGTGTGATTAAGTACCTGCATAATAAGGGGTTAAAGCCCAAGGACATTCATGCAGATATGGTTGTTACATTATGGGATGAAGCTCCCTCCATATCTACAGTGCAGAAGTGGGCAGCTGAATTTAAGAGAGGCAGAGAGAGCCTTGAAGACGACCCAAGGTCTGGGCGGCCTGCAACAGCCACAACCCAGAAAAACATTGACCTTGTTCATGAAATGGTGATGGACGACAGACGATCGACGATTAATCAGCTAGCAGATGCTGTGGGAATATACCGTGAGAGAATTGGACACATTCTGCATGAAGAACTTGGAATGTCAAAGGTGTCAGCTCGGCGGGTGCCACGTCTTCTGACGCCTGATCAGAAACGCACCAAGCTAGTCATGTCGAGGGCAAACTTGGCGCAATTTGAAGAGGATCCAGCCAATTACATGGAACGTTTTCTTACCCAGGATGTGTTGGGTTCACCACTTTGAACCAGAGACAAAAAAACAATCAGTGCAGTGGAAACACCCAAGGTCTCCACCTCCAAAGAAGGCCAAGGTCGTTTCGTCTGCGGGGAAGGTCATGGTTTTAGTTTTCTGGGATGCCAAGGGCATTGTGTTCGTGGACTATCTTGAAAAGGGACAAACCATAAATGGACAATACTATTCTAACCTACTGAGACAGTTACGCAAGGCTATCACAAAGAAGCGACCAGGAAAGCTGAAGAAAGGGGTGCTGTTCCATCAAGACAATGCCCCAGCTCACAAGTCAACAGTGGCCACGGCCACTATCCACGAGTGTGGATTCGAAATGGTAGATCACCCACCATACTCCCCTGACTTGGCACCCTCGGACTTTCATCTGTTCCCAAACCTGAAAAAAAAAACTTGGCTGGGAAGCACTATCGGAGCAATGACGTTCAACATGCACCTTCAACATGCATTCAAACAGACACTCAGACAGACAGACACTCAGAGTTTGTTTTCCAAGATGGCGGCGCGCCTAGGTGGTGCAGTGGCTTTCCAGTTCTCCGTTCAGTGCTCGTTTCTTTTTATTTTCCTACAGTTTTATTTATTTTTGGACACTATCTGTGCTGCGAGCTTGCAGTACACCCGCCAGTCGCTGTTGGATATCGGACATTTACATCAGATATCTGTTTCGAGCGACTTTCACCACACGCACAACATCCCAGACGACATAACGAGACCGCCGGGCTCTCCGTGGATTGTTATCGGATCTGGGAGGCGACGAAGACAGAGGAGGGAGAGGAAGCAGAAGCGAGGCCGCAGGTCTGGTGTTATGCTAAGGCTACGCAAACAACCACACAAGCCACCCCTCCAGAGCCTGTTTCTCTCCAATGCCAGATACCTGGTGCATAAAACGGACGACCTGGTTTTACAACTCGCTGGAAATAGCTATGTTCGTGACTGCTGTGTGCTTATTATCACCGAAACCTGGCTACACCTGGACATACCCGACGCTAGCGTGCAGCTAGCTGGTCGCACACTGCTACGCGGAGACAGGACAAAGGACTCCAGGAAGAGGAGAGGTGGGGGGCTCTGTATTTATGTGCATGATAACTGGTGCAACAACGGGACAATCATAGACAGTCACTGCTCCCCAGATGTCGAATACATGTCTGTAAAGTGCCTGCCTTTTTTCCTCCCGAGAGAACTAACTGTTATCATCACTGCTGTGCATATTCCACCCGACGCCAGTGTAAAAAGAGCGCTCTCTCTCCTGCTGAGCACTGTGACCGAACAGCAGTGGGCTCACCCAGACAGAGTACACATCTTAGCAGGGGATTTTAACAAGGCCAACGTAAAGACTGTACTGCCTAACTTCTACCAGCACGTGAAATGTGCTACAAGAGGGGAGAACACACTGCATCATGTTTACTCCAACATCAAACTTGCATACAGAGCTGTACCCCTCCCCCACCTCGGACAGTCAGACCATCTTTCCCTCCTGCTCACGCCAGCCTACACCCCCCTTAGACGCAGGCTTGAGCCCACAATAAAGACTGTTACAATCTCGCCTGACAACACACTCCCCAAACTCCAAGACTGCTTCCAACAGACAGACTGGGACCTATTTGAACATCATGAGCTGGAGACACACACGGGAACGGTTCTGGACTACATTCAGTTCTGCATCGGGAGTGTGACTGACAAAAACCATCTGGGCTTTTCCAAATCAGAAATCCTGGATGACCAGCCAGGTCCGCTCACTCCTCAGGGCCCGCGACGCTGTCTTCAGTCTGAAGAGAGGCGTAAAAAGAGCAAAGGCGGACCACAGGATGCAGACAGAGTCCCATCTGTCTAGCAACAACGCACGGAGGGTGTGGCAGGGAATACATGACATCACAAACTTCCGGGGTTGTGATGCTCCAACAGCGGACCTGAGTGCACCACTGGCAGAGGAGCTAAACGGCTTGTTTGCTCAGTTCGGATCTTTCCAGCTGCACTCACCTGCTCCTGCCCTCCCCCCGCCCCCACCTGGTCCCTGCATCACTCCACTCACTGTAAAAGAGCATGATGTCAGGCGAGTGCTCCTCGCAGTGAACCCCAGGAAAGCTGCTGGCCCAGACGGAGTACCTGGCACGGTGCTCAGAGCGTGTGCCAACCAGCTCGCCCCCATCTTCAACAGGATCTTCAACCTCTCCCTGGACCAAGCAGTCATCCCGTGCTGCCTGAAAACCTCCACCATAATCCCGGTGCTGAAGAAGTCTCCCATCACCAGCCTGAATGATTACTGCCCGGTGGCCCTCACTCGGGTAATCATGAAGTGGTTTGAGAGACTGGTTCTTCAGCACATCAAGGACCACCTCCCCCAAGACCTCGACCCTCACCAGTTTGCATACAGGGCAAACAGATCCACAGAGGACGCCATCGCCGTAGCTCTCCACTCTGCTCTAAACCACCTGGAGCAGCCGCAGAGCTACGTCCAAATGCTCTTTGTGGATTACAGTTTTGCCTTCAACACAATAATCCCGGACAGACTCACCACAAAACTGGATACTCTCGGCTTCCACCCTCTCACATGTGCCTGGATTAAAGCCTTTCTTTCCAACCGTCCCCAGACTGTGAGACTCAGCCCCCACCTCTCCTCCACCCGCACGCTGAGCATCGGCTCTCCACAGGGCTGCGTGCTGAGCCCCCTCCTCTACTGCCTCTACACCTACGACTGCAGACCGGCCCACAAGAACAACCTTATCGTCAAGTTTGCAGACGATACCACAGTGGTCGGTCTCATCTCCGGAGGTGATAAGGCTGCTTACAGAGAGGAGATCCGGCAGCTGGCAGCCTGGTGCTCAGAGAACAACCTCGCTCTGAACACTAGGAAGACCAGAGAGATCATCATTGACTTCAGGAAACACTGCACCGACCCTGCCCCCTTCTCATCAACGACGAGCGTGTGGAAAGGGTCCACACCTTCGGGTATCTCGGCGTTCTCATCTCAGACTGCATCTCCTGGTCCAACATCTCCTCTATCCTTAAGAAGGCTCAGCAGCGGCTACACTTCCTGAGAGTCCTCAGAAAGTTCAACCTCAACACCGACCTGCTGCTGGCCTTCTACCGCTCATCCATTGAGAGCCTGCTGACATACTGCATCACAGTATGGTTTGGCAGCTCCACCGCTGCTGACAGGGAGAGAATGCAGAGGGTTGTTAAGGCAGCACAGAAGATCATCGGCCGCCCTCTCCCCTCCCTGTTGGACATTTACACCTCCCGCTGCCTCAGCAGAGCCAAAGCGATCTCTAAAGACCGCTTTCACCCTGGCTCTGCCCTGTATGACCTGATGCCCTCAGGGAGGCGCTACAGGCTCACAAGGACAAAAACAGACTGAAAAACAGTTTCTTCCCCAAAGCCATAACCACCTTGAACTCTAGCATACACTGATCCTCCTCGTGCAATCCTAACCATGTGCAATAACCCAATCACCCACAGACAATATACATTTCTGTGCAATATATTTATATCCTAGCCGCACCTTGCACTAGTGTCAATTGTATATATATTTTTCCTTACATTGTTGAATTTTTCTTTATATCTTGTTTTTGATACATACTCTTGCACTATTTTTATTTCCTTTTTTGCACTATTTTTATTCTATTTTACTGCACTGCAACTGGATGGCCCTAATCTTGGTGTACCAATGTATAATGACAATAAAAGGCATTCTGATTCTGAGTGGAGCAGATTGTGTGCTACGCCTGCTTAATTAGGTCATGTGATTTTGACACGCTGGCGCATCATTCAACTCCAGAGGGTTAATGACAACACAGTCACATTATAACACAAGTATATTACTAATGTCTTTAAACAATGCCTGTTTCAGGATACCTTGCCCTTTATTGTTCCATGGAAGTGCTAAGTTGAAGATTGGCCAGCAGATGTCAGCATATTTAATTGTATCAAATGCTTCGAAACACTGAACCATTTCAACACAATTGCTTCATATTGATTCAGTGGTTCAAAAAGCGTTGGATTCTCCATCATCAGTAATTGTGTTACTTCTCGTAGTCACGTGTTGCCCAATGTGAATGTTGTGCATGCATGCATCAACTGTTAATGGCGTTACGATTCATATGCGAACAATAGCATGGCAGCATGGCCACAGTGGTACACACGTGCAAGAATGACGTCACCTTCGGGATCCACGAATTCTCCTTTTCACACGGGAAGTCGATGCCACAAATCAGGGTAACCCCGCCCCTTTAACCGGACAAACCGCGAACCTGCCTCATAAATGCGCAATTAACTGAAAGTAAATGAAAAGAGTCCGCGGTGACGTTCGTCCGATCCACCGCCTGCTCTCTTCAGGCGGAAATCTTAAAGGTGTTTGTTTCTGAGACTAAGTGCTGTTCCCGCCGCTACACGGGTTCAACCTCTCTTTGCCTTTATATATGTAAGTTAATATACGAATAAACTGCCGCTCCTGCGCTCGTCGTTCACCGTCAGACAGTTACGATGTTAGCCTGTTAGCCCCGGAATCCCCGGTGTTTCCTGACCGCTGCGACCGCAGCGCGGAGGCCCAGGCTCGGCCTCTGGGGCCCCGGCCGCTAGCATGCGGCGGCCCATCTGCCGCCGATACAGGCCCGGTGCGGTCTACCGGCGCACCGTGAAGCGGACACAGGCTCGGTGAGGTCTGAGGCCGTGTGCCGGGGAGCGGACACTCACCCTTTGCCGCCGAAGCTGCTGTAGGCCCGATCATCGAAGTTGTCGTAATCCGCCATTACTGCTGCTGTCTCCACACAGGAGGGCCTGACTGACGTCACACGGCGCCGGCTTAGGTGTCCGCGTGGCGCCTGATCGTTACAGCAACAAAACCGACGGTTTCTGAATCAAAAGTGAAGAAACGATCACCACAAAGGTCATATTGTCATGATAAACCAACTGCGATACGAGAGCGATTACAAAGTTCTACTCCATTCACTCACACATGCTTTCACACATTCACGTGAACGCATGCACGCACAAACACCGCAATATTCACAAACTGACACACTTCCATTCACACACACACACCAACAACATAGAATATTCACAAACACACTCATCCATTCACACACACATACCAGCAACATGCAATATTCACAAACACACTCATCCATTCACACACACAGACCAACAACATACAATATTCACAAACTGACACTCATCCATTCACACACACAGACCAACAACATAGAATATTCACAAACACACTCATCCATTCACACACACAGACCAACAACATACAATATTCACAAACTGACACTCATCCATTCACACACACAGACCAACAACATACAATATTCACAAACTGACACTCATCCATTCATTCACACACACCAACAACATAGAATATTCACAAACACACTCATCCATTCACACACACATACCAGCAACATGCAATATTCACAAACACACTCATCCATTCACACACACAGACCAACAACATACAATATTCACAAACTGACACTCATCCATTCACACACACAGACCAACAACATACAATATTCACAAACTGACACTCATCCATTCATTCACACACACCAACAACATAGAATATTCACAAACACTCATCCATTCACACACACAGACCAACAACATACAATATTCACAAACTGACACTCATCCATTCACACACACAGACCAACAACATACAATATTCACAAACTGACACTCATCCATTCATTCACACACACCAACAACATAGAATATTCACAAACACACTCATCCATTCACACACACAGACCAACAACATACAATATTCACAAACTGACACTCATCCATTCACACACACACATACCAACAACATACAATATTCACAAACTGACACTCATCCATTCATTCACACACACCAACAACATAGAATATTCACAAACACACTCATCCATTCACACACACAGACCAACAACATACAATATTCACAAACTGACACTCATCCATTCACACACACACCAACAACATAAAATATTCACAAACACACTCATCCATTCACACACACATACCAGCAACATGCAATATTCACAAACACACTCATCCATTCACACACAGACCAACAACATACAATATTCACAAACTGACACTCATCCATTCATTCACACACACCAACAACATAGAATATTCACAAACACACTCATCCATTCACACACACAGACCAACAACATACAATATTCACAAACTGACACTCATCCATTCATTCACACACACCAACAACATAGAATATTCACAAACACACTCATCCATTCACACACACATACCAGCAACATGCAATATTCACAAACACACTCATCCATTCACACACACACAGACCAACAACATACAATATTCACAAACTGACACTCATCCATTCATTCACACACACCAACAACATAGAATATTCACAAACACACTCATCCATTCACACACACATACCAACAACATAGAATATTCACAAACACACTCATCCATCCATTCACACACACCAACAACATAGAATATTCACAAACACACTCATCCATTCACACACACATACCAACAACATAGAATATTCACAAACACACTCATCCATCCATTCACACACACCAACAACATAGAATATTCACAAACACACTCATCCATTCACACACACATACCAACAACATAGAATATTCACAAACACACTCATCCATCCATTCACACACACATACCAACAACATAGAATATTCACAAACACACTCATCCATTCATTCACACACACCAACAACATAGAATATTCACAAACACACTCATCCATTCACACACACATACCAACAACATAGAATGTTCACAAACACACTCATCCATTCACACACACATACCAACAACAGAATATTCACAAACTGACACACTTCCATTCACACACACACACCAACAACATAGAATATTCACAAACACACTCATCCATTCACACACACATACCAGCAACATGCAATATTCACAAACACACTCATCCATTCACACACACAGACCAACAACATACAATATTCACAAACTGACACTCATCCATTCACACACACAGACCAACAACATAGAATATTCACAAACACACTCATCCATTCACACACACAGACCAACAACATACAATATTCACAAACTGACACTCATCCATTCACACACACAGACCAACAACATACAATATTCACAAACTGACACTCATCCATTCATTCACACACACCAACAACATAGAATATTCACAAACACACTCATCCATTCACACACACATACCAGCAACATGCAATATTCACAAACACACTCATCCATTCACACACACAGACCAACAACATACAATATTCACAAACTGACACTCATCCATTCACACACACAGACCAACAACATACAATATTCACAAACTGACACTCATCCATTCATTCACACACACCAACAACATAGAATATTCACAAACACACTCATCCATTCACACACACAGACCAACAACATACAATATTCACAAACTGACACTCATCCATTCACACACACAGACCAACAACATACAATATTCACAAACTGACACTCATCCATTCATTCACACACACCAACAACATAGAATATTCACAAACACACTCATCCATTCACACACACAGACCAACAACATACAATATTCACAAACTGACACTCATCCATTCACACACACATACCAACAACATACAATATTCACAAACTGACACTCATCCATTCATTCACACACACCAACAACATAGAATATTCACAAACACACTCATCCATTCACACACACAGACCAACAACATACAATATTCACAAACTGACACTCATCCATTCACACACACACCAACAACATAAAATATTCACAAACACACTCATCCATTCACACACACATACCAGCAACATGCAATATTCACAAACACACTCATCCATTCACACACAGACCAACAACATACAATATTCACAAACTGACACTCATCCATTCATTCACACACACCAACAACATAGAATATTCACAAACACACTCATCCATTCACACACACAGACCAACAACATACAATATTCACAAACTGACACTCATCCATTCATTCACACACACCAACAACATAGAATATTCACAAACACACTCATCCATTCACACACACATACCAGCAACATGCAATATTCACAAACACACTCATCCATTCACACACACACATACCAGCAACATGCAATATTCACAAACACACTCATCCATTCACACACAGACCAACAACATACAATATTCACAAACTGACACTCATCCATTCATTCACACACACCAACAACATAGAATATTCACAAACACACTCATCCATTCACACACACAGACCAACAACATACAATATTCACAAACTGACACTCATCCATTCATTCACACACACCAACAACATAGAATATTCACAAACACACTCATCCATTCACACACACATACCAGCAACATGCAATATTCACAAACACACTCATCCATTCACACACACACAGACCAACAACATACAATATTCACAAACTGACACTCATCCATTCATTCACACACACCAACAACATAGAATATTCACAAACACACTCATCCATTCACACACACATACCAACAACATAGAATATTCACAAACACACTCATCCATCCATTCACACACACCAACAACATAGAATATTCACAAACACACTCATCCATTCACACACACATACCAACAACATAGAATATTCACAAACACACTCATCCATCCATTCACACACACCAACAACATAGAATATTCACAAACACACTCATCCATTCACACACACATACCAACAACATAGAATATTCACAAACACACTCATCCATCCATTCACACACACATACCAACAACATAGAATATTCACAAACACACTCATCCATTCATTCACACACACCAACAACATAGAATATTCACAAACACACTCATCCATTCACACACACATACCAACAACATAGAATGTTCACAAACACACTCATCCATTCACACACACATACCAACAACAGAATATTCACAAACTGACACACTTCCATTCACACACACACACCAACAACATAGAATATTCACAAACACACTCATCCATTCACACACACATACCAGCAACATGCAATATTCACAAACACACTCATCCATTCACACACACAGACCAACAACATACAATATTCACAAACTGACACTCATCCATTCACACACACAGACCAACAACATAGAATATTCACAAACACACTCATCCATTCACACACACAGACCAACAACATACAATATTCACAAACTGACACTCATCCATTCACACACACAGACCAACAACATACAATATTCACAAACTGACACTCATCCATTCATTCACACACACCAACAACATAGAATATTCACAAACACACTCATCCATTCACACACACATACCAGCAACATGCAATATTCACAAACACACTCATCCATTCACACACACAGACCAACAACATACAATATTCACAAACTGACACTCATCCATTCACACACACAGACCAACAACATACAATATTCACAAACTGACACTCATCCATTCATTCACACACACCAACAACATAGAATATTCACAAACACACTCATCCATTCACACACACAGACCAACAACATACAATATTCACAAACTGACACTCATCCATTCACACACACAGACCAACAACATACAATATTCACAAACTGACACTCATCCATTCATTCACACACACCAACAACATAGAATATTCACAAACACACTCATCCATTCACACACACAGACCAACAACATACAATATTCACAAACTGACACTCATCCATTCACACACACATACCAACAACATACAATATTCACAAACTGACACTCATCCATTCATTCACACACACCAACAACATAGAATATTCACAAACACACTCATCCATTCACACACACAGACCAACAACATACAATATTCACAAACTGACACTCATCCATTCACACACACACCAACAACATAAAATATTCACAAACACACTCATCCATTCACACACACATACCAGCAACATGCAATATTCACAAACACACTCATCCATTCACACACAGACCAACAACATACAATATTCACAAACTGACACTCATCCATTCATTCACACACACCAACAACATAGAATATTCACAAACACACTCATCCATTCACACACACAGACCAACAACATACAATATTCACAAACTGACACTCATCCATTCATTCACACACACCAACAACATAGAATATTCACAAACACACTCATCCATTCACACACACATACCAGCAACATGCAATATTCACAAACACACTCATCCATTCACACACACACAGACCAACAACATACAATATTCACAAACTGACACTCATCCATTCATTCACACACACCAACAACATAGAATATTCACAAACACACTCATCCATTCACACACACATACCAACAACATAGAATATTCACAAACACACTCATCCATCCATTCACACACACCAACAACATAGAATATTCACAAACACACTCATCCATTCACACACACATACCAACAACATAGAATATTCACAAACACACTCATCCATCCATTCACACACACCAACAACATAGAATATTCACAAACACACTCATCCATTCACACACACATACCAACAACATAGAATATTCACAAACACACTCATCCATCCATTCACACACACATACCAACAACATAGAATATTCACAAACACACTCATCCATTCATTCACACACACCAACAACATAGAATATTCACAAACACACTCATCCATTCACACACACATACCAACAACATAGAATGTTCACAAACACACTCATCCATTCACACACACATACCAACAACAGAATATTCACAAACACACTCATCCATTCACACACACATACCAACAACATAGAATATTCACAAACACTCATCCATTCACACACACATACCAACAACATGCAATATTCACAAACACACTCATCCATTCACACACACAGACCAACAACATACAATATTCACAAACACACTCATCCATTCACACATACAGACCAACAACATACAATATTCACAAACTGACACTCATCCATTCACACACACATACCAACAACATACAATATTCACAAACTGACATTCATTCATTCACACACACCAACAACATACAGCATTTACAAACACACTCATCCATTCATTCACACACACCAACAACATACAACTTTCATAAACACACACATACCAACAACATACACAATTCACAAACACATACTCATCCATTCATTCACACACATTTTTTTTCAAATTAATTCAATTTAATTCATTTTATTTTCATTTATATAGCGCCAAATCACAACAGAGTTGCCTCAAAGCGCTTCACACAGGTAAGGTCTAACCTTACTAACCCCCAGAGCAACAGTGGTAAGGAAAAACTCCCTCTGAGGAAGAAACCTCAAGCAGACCAGACTCAAAGGGGTGACCCTCTGCTTGGGCCATGATACAGACATAAATTACAGAACAATTCACAGAACAATTGACGGACGAATATACAAGAAATGCTATTGGCGCACAGGACAGGAGGATCACCAACACAAATACAACTCCCATCTCTGGATGGAGCTGCACCTTAAACAGAGAGAAAAAACAGAATCAGGCATCAGAAAGACAAAAAATACTGTATAATTTGTCAGCATCAATCAACAAGAAAAACAGAAGAAATACTAAGGTGATCGTCGCCCGCTAGCCCTAAGCTTCATTAAAAGACCCAGAATTTAGGTAAAGTTGAGGCCGCAGCCCACTCCAATTACTAATAAATGAGTTAACAGAGTAAAAAGCGTAAAACAAAACTGTACCAGTATGCTGCCATATGAAAGGGAAAATAAGTGCATCTTAAGTCTGGACTTGAAAATCTCCACAGAATCTGACTGTTTTATTGATGCAGGGAGATCATTCCACAGAACAGGGGCACGATAAGAGAAAGCTCTGTGATCCGCAGACTTCTTATTCACCCTAGGAACACAAAGTAGTCCTGCACCCTGACAATGTAAAGCCCGGGCCGGTACGTAAGGTTTAATTAGGTCAGCTAGGTAGGGGAGCCAGTCCATGAATAATTTTATAGGTTAGTAGCAGAACCTTAAAATCTGATCTCACTGGGACAGGAAGCCAGTGAAGAGACGCCAAAATGAGTGAAATGTGGTCGAACTTTCTGCTTCGTGTCAAAAGTCTGGCTGCAGCATTCTGAACCAATTGGAGACCCCTAATGCTAGACTGCGGTAAACCAGAAAATAGAACATTGCAGTAGTCCAATCTAGAAGAGATAAATGCATGAATCAGGGTCTCAGCATCAGCCATAGACAGGATGGAACGAATCTATATTTCACAGGTGGAAGAAAGCAGTCCTCATAATATCTCTAATGTGGAGGCCAAAGGACAACGAAGGATCAAAAATAATCCCAAGCTTCCTCACTTTGTCAGTGTGATGTATGACACATGAGCCGAGGCTGAGCGTTAACTGGTCAAATTGATGCAGATGTCTCACTGGACCAAGAATCATCATTTCAGTCTTATCAGAGTTTAAAAGTAGGAAGTTTCTAGACATCCAGCTTCTCAATGCTGCAAGGCAATCTTCTAAGGATTCCATGTGAACGAGATTACCAGCAGTTATCGGCATATATAACTGAGTATCATCTGCATAGCAGTGAAAGGTAATCCCAAAACGCCGCAATATGTGCCCAAGGGGTGCTATATAAAGGGAGAAAAGCAGGGGGCCTAAGACAGACCCCTGTGGAACCCCAAATTTCATGTCACTAAGGTCAGAGGTAGTGTTACTGTACAAAACACAGTGAGAACGACTGGTCAAGTATGACGTCAGCCATACAAGGGCACTGTCAGTAATCCTAAAATGATTTTCCAGCCTATCAAATAGAATATGATGATCCACTGTATCAAATGCAGCACTGAGCTCTAACAGCACCAGAACCGTAGTGGTGTCTGAATCCATTGTAAGCAGAAGATCATTCACCACTTTCGTGAGAGCCGTCTCTGTGGAATGATATTTTCTAAAAGCAGACTGCAGTGGCTCAAAGAGATTATTCTCAGTAAGATAGTCTACGAGCTGCCGTGACACCACTTTTTCCAGAATTTTAGAGAAAAATGATAGATTTGATATCGGCCACAAATCAACAACCTACAACTTTCACAAACTCACACACATTCAGTCACACTCATCCATTCACACACACACTCGCAGATTCACTCACACTCATCCATTCACAGACATTCACCCATCAACTCACACTCACCCATTCATACACACACTCATCCATTCAATCAACTCAATCAACTTTTTTCTTATATAGCGCCAAATCACAACAAACAGTTGCCCCAAGGCGCTCCATATTGTAAGGCAAGGCCATGCAATAATTATGAAAAACCCCAACGGTCAAAACGACCCCCTATGAGCAAGCACTTGGCAACAGTGGGAAGGAAAAACTCCCTTTTAACAGGAAGAAACCTCCAGCAGAACCAGGCTCAGGGAGGGGCAGTCTTCTGCTGAGACTGGTTGGGGCTGAGGGAAAAAAACAGGAAAAAGACATGCCGTGAAGGGGGGCAGAGATCGATCACTAATGATTAAATGCAGAGTGATGCATACGGAGCAAAAAGAGAAAGAAACAGTGCATCATGGGAACCCCCCCACAATCTACGTCTAAAGCAGCATAACCAAGGGATGGTCCAGGGTCACCCGATCCAGCCCTAACTATAAGCCTTAGCGAAAAGGAAAGTTTTAAGCCTAATCTTAAAAGTAGAGAGGGTGTCTGTCTCCCTGATCTGAATTGGGAGCTGGTTCCACAGGAGAGGAGCCTGAAAGCTGAAGGCTCTGCCTCCCATTCTACTCTTACAAACCCTAGGAACTACAAGTAAGCCCGCAGTCTGAGAGCGAAGCGCTCTAATGGGGTAATATGGTACTACGAGGTCCCTAAGATAAGATGGGACCTGATTATTCAAAACCTTATAAGTAAGAAGAAGAATTTTAAATTCTATTCTAGAATTAACAGGAAGCCAATGAAGAGAGGCCAACACGGGTGAGATATGCTCTCTCCTGCTAGTCCCCGTCAGTACTCTAGCTGCAGCATTCTGAACCAACTGAAGGCTTTTTAGGGAACTTTTAGGACAACCTGATAATAATGAATTACAATAGTCCAGCCTAGAGGAAATAAATGCATGAATTAGTTTTTCAGCATCACTCTGAGACAAGACCTTTCTGATTTTAGAGATATTGCGTAAATGCAAAAAGGCAGTCCTACATATTTGTTTAATATGCGCTTTGAATGACATATCCTGATCAAAAATGACTCCAAGATTTCTCACAGTATTACTAGAGGTCAGGGAAATGCCATCCAGAGTAACGATCTGGTTAGACACCATGCTTCTAAGATTTGTGGGGCCAAGTACAATAACTTCAGTTTTATCTGAGTTTAAAAGCAGGAAATTAGAGGTCATCCATGTCTTTATGTCTGTAAAACAATCCTGCAGTTTAGCTAATTGGTGTGTATCCTCTGGCTTCATGGATAGATAAAGCTGGGTATCATCTGCGTAACAATGAAAATTTAAGCAATACCGTCTAATAATACTGCCTAAGGGAAGCATGTATAAAGTGAATAAAATTGGTCCTAGCACAGAACCTTGTGGAACTCCATAATTAACTTTAGTCTGTGAAGAAGATTCCCCATTTACATGAACAAACTGTAATCTATTAGACAAATATGATTCAAACCACCGCAGCGCAGTGCCTTTAATACCTATGACATGCTCTAATCTCTGTAATAAAATTTTATGGTCAACAGTATCAAAAGCAGCACTGAGGTCCAACAGAACAAGCACAGAGATAAGTCCACTGTCCGAAGCCATAAGAAGATCATTTGTAACCTTCACTAATGCTGTTTCTGTACTATGATGAATTCTAAAACCTGACTGAAACTCTTCAAATAGACCATTCCTCTGCAGGTGATCAGTTAGCTGTTTTACAACTACCCTCTCAAGAATCTTTGAGAGAAAAGGAAGGTTGGAAATTGGCCTATAATTAGATAGCTGGGTCAAGTGATGGCTTTTTAAGTAATGGTTTAATTACTGCCACCTTAAAGGCCTGTGGTACATAACCAACTAACAAAGATAGATTGATCATATTTAAGATTAAAGCATTAAATAATGGTAGGACTTCCTTGAGCAGCATGGCAGGAATGGGGTCCAATAAACATGCCGATGGTTTGGACGAAGCAACCAATGAAAATAACTCAGACAGAACAACTGGAGAGAAAGAGCCTAACCAAATACCGGCATCACTGAAAGCAGCCAAAGATAACGATACATCTTTGGGATGGTTATGAGTAATTTTTTCTCTAATAGTCAAAATTTTGTTAGCAAAGAAAGTCATGAAGTCATTACTAGTTAAAGTTAATGGAATACTCAGCTCAATAGAGCTCTAACTCTTTGTCAGCCTAGCTACAGTGCTGAAAAGAAACCTGAGGTTATTCTTATTTTCTTCAATTAGTGATGAGTAGAAAGATGTCCTAGCTTTACGGAGGGCTTTTTTATAGAGCAACAAACTCTTTTTCCAGGCTAAGTGAAGATCTTCTAAATTAGTGAGACGCCATTTCCTCTCCAACTTACGGGTTATCTGCTTTAAGCTACGAGTTTGTGAGTTATACCACGGAGTCAGACACTTCTGATTTAAAGCTCTCTTTTTCAGAGGAGCTACAGCATCCAAAGTTGTCTTCAATGAGGATGTAAAACTATTGACGAGATACTCTAACTCCCTTACAGAGTTTAGGTAGCTACTCTGCTCTGTGTTGGTATATGACATTAGAGAACATAACAAAGGAATCATATCCTTAAACCTAGTTACAGCGCTTTCTGAAAGACTTCTAGTGTAATGAAACTTATTCCCTACTGCTGGGTAGTCCATCAGAGTAAATGTAAATGTTATTAAAAAATGATCAGACAGAAGGGAGTTTTCAGGGAATACTGTTAAGTCTTCTATTTCCATACCATAAGTCAGAACAAGATCTAAGATATGATTAAAGTGGTGGGTGGACTCATTTACTTTTTGAGCAAAGCCAATAGAGTCTAATAATAGATTAAATGCAGTGTTGAGGCTGTCATTCTCAGCATCTGTGTGGATATTAAAATCGCCCACTATAGTTATCTTATCTGAGCTAAGCACTAAGTCAGACAAAAGGTCTGAAAATTCACAAAGAAACTCACAGTAACAACCAGGTGGACGATAGATAATAACAAATAAAACTGGTTTTTGGGACTTCCAATTTGGATGGACAAGACTAAGAGACAAGCTTTCAAATGAATTAAAGCTCTGTCTAGGTTTTTGATTAATTAATAAGCTGGAATGGAAGATTGCTGCTAATCCTCCGCCCCGGCCCGTGCTACGAGCATTCTGACAGTTAGTGTGACTCGGGGGTGTTGACTCATTTAAACTAACATATTCATCCTGCTGTAACCAGGTTTCTGTAAGGCAGAATAAATCAATACACTCACACACAAATCCATTCACACACCAACAACATTCGCAAACTCACACTCATCCATTCACAGACACACACCAACAACATACAGTATTCACAAACACTCATCCATTCATCCACACACACACCAACATACAACATTCACAAACTCACACTCATCCATGCACACACACACACACACACCATCAACATGCACCATTCACAAACTCACATTCATCCATTCACACACACACCAACATTTGCAAACTCACACTCATTCATTCACACACACACATACCAACAACATACAACATTCACAAACTCACATTCATCCATTCACACACGCACAAAAACATTCACAAACTCACACTCATCCTTTCACACACACATACCAACAACATACAACATTCACAAACACACTCATCCATTCACACACGCTAACAACATACAACATTCACAAACTCACACTCATCCATTCACACACATACCAACAACATACAACATTCACAAACTCACACTCATACATTCACAGAAACACACATCAACAACATACAACATTCACAAACTCACTCATACATTCACACACACATGCCAACAACATACAACATTCACAAACTCACACTCATACATTCACACACACACACACACATTCGCCCATTCACTCACACTTGTCCATTCACTCACACTTATCCATTCACACACACACTCACCCATTCCCTCACACTCACCCATTCATACACACTCACACTCCATTAATTAACACACCAACATACAACACTGGCAATCTTACACTTATCCAGTCTCACAAATGTTTCCATTTGCACACCCAGTCGGTCTCATTCATTTGCACACTCACCCTGAATCATTCACACACTCACTCACTCACCACTCATCCATTCACACACATACAGTGCGCCCAAAAAGTATTCATAGCACTTCACTTTTCCTACATATTGTTATGTTACAGACTTATTCCAAAACAGAGAAAATTTAGTTTTTTAGCATAATTCTACACACCACACCCCATAATGAGAATGTAAAAAAGGTTTTTGGTTTTTTTTTTTTGCGAATTTATATAAAAACATTAAAAACTAAGAAATCACATGTGAATAAGTATTCACAGCTTCCTATTTCCACTGATCATCCTTGAGATGTATCTACAGCTTAATTGGAGTCCACCTGGGGTAAATTCAGTTCATTAGACATGATTTGGAAAGAAACACACCTGTCTACATATAAGGTCCCACAGTTGACAGTCAGAGCACAAACCAAGCATGAAGTCTGGAGGCACAAATCTGGGGAAGGGAACAGAAACATTTCTCTGCTTTGAACGTCCCAATGAGCACAGTGGACTCCATCATCTGTAATTGGAAGAAGTTCAGATCCACCAGGACTCTTCCTAGAGCTGCCCACCCGTCTAAACTGAGCGATCAGGGGAGAAGGGTCTTAGTCAGGGAGGTGACCAAGAACCCAATGGTCACTCTGTCAGAGCTCCAGCATTCCTCTGTGGAGAGAGGAGAACCTTCCAGAAGGACAACCATCTCTGCAGCAATCCACCAATCAGGCCTGTATGGTAGAGTGGCCAGACGGAAGCCACTCCTTAGTAAAAGGCACATGGCAGCCCACCTGGAGTTTGACAAAAGACACCTGAAGGACTCTCAGACCAGGAGAAACAAAATTCTCTGGTCTGATGAGACAAAGATTGAACTCTTTGGCGTCAAGTTTGGAGGAAACCAGGCACCATCCCTACAGTGAAGCATGGTGGTGGCAGCATCATGCTGTGGGGATGTTTGTCAGCAGCAGGAACTGGGAGACTAGTCAGGATTGAGGAGGGAAAGATGAATGCAGCAATGTACAGAGACAACCTGGATGAAAACCTGCTCTAGAGTGCTCTGGACCTCAGACTGGGGCGATGGTTCATCTTTCAGCAGGACAATGACCCTAAACACAGCCAAGATATCAAAGGAGTGGCTTCAGGACAACTCTGTGGATGTCCTTGAGTGGCCCAGCCAGAGCTCAGACCTGAATACGACTGAACATCTCTGGAGAGATCTGAAAATGGCTGTGCACCGACGCTCCACATCCAACCTGATGGAGCTTGAGAGGTGCTGCAAAGAGGAATGGACCAAACTGTCCAAAGATAGGTGCACCAAGCTTGTGGCATCATATTCAAGAAGACTTGAGGCTGGAATTGCTGCCAAAGGTGTATCAACAAAGTATTGCGCAAAAGGTTTGAATACTCATGGACGTGTGATTCCTCTCACACTCAACCACACTCACACATTAAACACACACACACACATTAAACACACATACTCAAAGACACACACACAAATCAAACAAACACACACTCACACATTAAACACATACTCAAACACACACACAGAAATCAAACACACACACACACATTAAACACGTACTCAAAGACACACACACAAATCAAACAAACACACACACGCACACACACATTAAGCACACATACTCAAAGACACACATTAAACACACATACTCAAAGACACACACAGAAATCAAACACACACACAAATCAAACACATTAAACACACATACTCAAAGACACACATTAAACACACATACTCAAAGACACACACAGAAATCAAACACACACACAAATCAAACACACATTAAACACACATACTCAAAGGCACACACAGAAATCAAACACACACATTAAACACACATACTCAAACACACATTAAACACACATACTCAAACACACACATGCACAAATCAAACACACACAAATCAAACACACACATTATACACACATACTCAAAGGCACACACAGAAATCAAACACACATACTCAAAGGCACACACAGAAATCAAACACACACACACACAGAAATCAAACACACACACAAATCAAACACACAGACACACACACATGCACAAATCAAACACACACACATTAAACACACATACTCATACACACACACACATCAAACACACACATTAAACACACATACTCAAACACACACACAAATCAAACACACACATTATACACACATACTCAAAGGCACACACAGAAATCAAACACACATACTCAAAGGCACACACAGAAATCAAACACACACACACACAGAAATCAAACACACACACAAATCAAACACACAGACACACACACATGCACAAATCAAACACACACACATTAAACACACATACTCATACACACACACACATCAAACACACACATTAAACACACATACTCAAACACACACACAAATCAAACACACACATTAAACACACATACTCAGACACACACGCACAAATCAAACACACACACACATTAAACACACATACTCAAACACACACATCAAACACACACACACATTAAACACACACACACAAATCAAACAAACACACACATTAAACACACATACTCAAAGACACACACAGAAATCAAACACACACAAATCAAACACACACATTAAACACACATACTCAAACACAGACACACACACACAAATCAAACACACACATTAAACACACATACTCAAACACAGACACGCACACACAAATCAAACACATGCACACACAAAATGGGCAAAACCCCTCCAGCAAAATAAAACTTTTCATTCAAAACAAAGTTATATCTTCTCCAAATTGTATTTTGTTTACAAATGACACTCAAACCATCATATGAACAGACGTTTATAAGAACCAGCTGAATGAAAAACACTGATGGATGGAAAACACTATGATGGATGAAAAACACTATGATGGATGGAAAACACGATGATGGATGGAAAACACTATGATGGATGGGAAAGACACGATGATTGATGGGAAACATTATAATGGATGGAAAACACTATAATCGAAAAACACGATGATGGATGGAAAACACTATAATGGATGAAAAACACTATGATGGATGGAAAACACTATAATGGATGAAAAACACTGATGGATGGAAAACACTATAATAGATGAAAAACACTATGATGGATGGAAAACACTATAATGGATGAAAAACACGATGATTGATGGGAAACAATGGATGGAAAACACTATAATCGATGAAAAACACGATGATGGATGGAAAACACTATAATGAATGAAAAACACAATGATGGATGGAAAACACTATGATGGACGGAAAACACTATAATGGATGAAAAACACTGATGGATGGAAAACACGATGATGGATGAAAAACACTATGATGGATGGAAAACACTATAATGGATGAAAAACACGATGATGGATGGAAAACATTATAATGGATGGTGTCAAGCACGGCGGGTGCCAGGCACCCAAAGTGGTAGGACCCATAATGCAAACTCCCGGACTAGGCTTGGATGTAGAAGAAATCATTGTCTTTAATTCAGGCTCAGGTGCAGTACACAGGTGATCAGTCGGTGAGGCAGAAGCACAAACAGGGTCAGACAAAAAGGCAGTCATGGGTAAGCAGGGTTCAAAGGCATGAGCAGACACAGACATCATGGACGAGGCAAAAGGCAAAGTCAAAAAAACACAAAGCAGGATCTGGATACACGGCAAATCAAAAACAGGACTAGATACAGAGCTGGTAAGAGTACAAAGACATCAAACGAGCAAGGGTGTGGTGGCTGGGTGGAGATTAAATAAGACAGAAGTTAACAAGGTGCACGTGAGGAACAATCAAGAAGGGGGCGTGGCTAGTGAACAAAGATACTACATTGTGCAAGACGGTGAGGGAGGACAACACAAGGTGGAGTGAAGAAAAGAAAGAAATGTGAACAGGTGCACAGAGCATGAGTGAAAGGAAACACAAAGGAGACAGAGTTAAAGAGAGAAACAAAGACATGAATGCAGGTGCAGGATGTGGAGTGAAACAGAAATAAGCAATAAGCTACAACTGAATATAATATTACTGTGAACAGGAATCAAACATGAACATGAGAACTAAACTAACCATGAACTGGCAACACGGACTTGAACGGGAGACATGGAGCAAAATACTAAAGAAACTAAATACTAAAGAAAACAAGACAGTAAGACAAACCATAAGAAAAAGCAGTGACCAAACAATAACCAAAACAAATCTCAACATAACAGTACAACAAATATTATAACCAAGCGGCACAAGTGATAACTCAATAAACAATGACTGAAAACAACTAGAACAGAACGAAAGGCCAAAGTAAAAAGTAAAAAAGAAAACACTATAATGGATGGAAAACACATCTTCTCCATTCATCATAAAGACTGAGGCCTTTTTGTTCAGTGTTACACTGACTACACACAGTACATACACAAAAAATATTTTAGAATATTGTTTTTACACTCAGAACCAGAGGTGGGACAAAGTCACCAGCAAGTCATTCTCAAGTCATGAATTGGCAAGTCTCAAGTGTGCAAGCTGACTTGAGACTTGACTTGAGATTTGAGACTTGCTGATTCATGACTTGAGAATGACTTGACAGTGACTTCGTCCCACTTCTGCTCAGAACACAAAATTAAACGGTAACAAACGTATTTTATTTTCCTACAGAAGCAGTGTGAACATTCAAACCAACAGAAGAATTTACTGTGTGTAGTTACAGTAAAAGACAAACTGTGCTGTGTCCTGTCTTCTGTTTGGGTCTGACCACAGTACCTCAGTGCCCCCCCAGCCGAGCAGCGGGGTAACATCATCACCTAACATGGCTAATCCAGTCATGAAGAACATCAGCTGTTGTATCTCCACATGCATCTTCCAGAGCTTGGAGAAGAGCTAGACGTGTTTGTGGATTTCAGTCACACACTTTCCATCCTCAGGCAGAAAAAAAACTCCTCAATGGGACTGAGGAATGGAGAGTCTGGAGGGAGATACAGAACCAGAAAGTGTGGGTGGGCAGTGAACCAGTTAGGATCCAGAGCAGCCCGGTGGGAACCTACGTTGTCCCAAATGACAACCTGCCTAAGTAGCCCTTGGCCATCTGTCTGGTGGACTGAGTGTGTTGTCAGGATTTGGACTCCGTGTGGTATGTGTTGTGTTTAATTTTCATTTTGTTTGTATTTGTGATCAGTCTGTCCTCTTGTTCTGTCTTTCTGCTTGGGTTTTGTCTGTCCTGTTCTTTCTTGTCTCTCTCTTGGTGCTTGGTGGTGGGCATTCCTCTCTGTCTGGCCACACCCTGGTTCTGCAACTTTCACCTCACACCTATTCTTGATTTGTAGCTCATCACCTGGGTGCTCTATAAGCCTCACAGTTAGCACAAGGCACATCACCAGATCGATGTGCCTTGTGCCTTCCTTCCAGCTCAGTTCATGTTTTTTGCCTTGCTCTCATGCCTCGTGTTTTTTGTCCACCTGCTTGTGTACCTCGACCACGCCTAAGCCTGATGTTTTTTGTACTGTTGCTCTTCTTGGACTGCCTTTCTATGTACTGACTCCAGCAAACAAATCCAGTAAACATCTTAACTCTACTGAGCTGTGCTCCTGCGTCTTGCACTTGTGACCAGCCTGATAGATCAATCTGGCCAACAATGGACACAGCAGACGGAGACACTGTCCAGCTGGTGGTACGCCACCACAGCCGGCAACTAGCTCAACAGGAGGATCAGCTTGCCGCCCTGAACTCTGGGATTAGTGAACTAGCTAAGCGGCAAGACTCCTTCACGGCCTCTGTGAGCTCTCAGATGGAGCAACTACTGTCAACCATGAAGCGTAAGGCTACAACTGACATGTTTCCTGCCACCACACCACCCCCGGGACCACCAGAAGCTCCTCCAGCTTCTGTCCCCGTCTCTGATGTTTGTAACCAACTCTCTCAGCCTGAGCGCTTCTCCGGAGAGTCGGGAGACGTAAAGCCATTCATTGCGCAGTGTGAATTGCACTTCGAGCTGATGGCGCAGTCATACTCTCGATGGGGCGGTAATAATTTAGCCTTGCTTTTACTAAATACGGGTGCTAAATCATGGTAACACGCTGGAACCCCTGCAAAATCTGGGTTAGAATCTGGCTGTGAGCAAACAGATTGAGATCAACAGGATTTGTTGCAGGCTGAACCCCAAGAAACAATTTTTCCCTTAGTCCAATTAAAGTTAGGGCTGTGTTGCTGTAACCAAGAGTGCCCCAGAATGAGCAGATGCGTCATATTGTCAAATATGTGAAAACAAATTGACACCGTCCTCAGACACCGTTCTCGGACACCGTCATGATAACGGACTGAGTACGGTGAGATATACCATCTAATTCGTGGCCATCCACCGTGTGCACCACCAGAGGGTGCCAGAACTTAAACCATTTCAGGTGAAGGGACCTGGCAAGAGAGGACAAAATCAAGTTAGCATCAGAACTGGAATCAACAAAAGCTGATGAATTTTCAGAGGACGATTTAGCAGGAATTGCATTTTGTGCTGAGGATGGAGAAATAGAATTTAGACTCACCCGTAAGTCAGATTTTTGCTGCATGGTGGCACCTCTGGCTTGACAATTGTTATCATGTGACCAGAATGTCCACAGTAAAAACAAAGTCCGCTTTCTCAGCGTTGCCACATTTCGGTGGAAGAAAGACGAGTGCGACCCAGTTGCATGGGCTCCTCTGCACTGCGGTGTGGAGGTCCATGCTGACATGGCTGGAGGAGGACATGCAGACAGGAGGAGTAGCTGAGCATCAGTCAGGTAGCCAGGGGGCACAGTGAGGACGGTCCTGTAGATGCCAATTGGTCCATATGGCGAGAGCAATTAGCTGGTCAAGGTCTTCGGGCAGATGAGTGGCCACTAACTGGTCCTGGATATTTTCGGCAAGCCCCTGGAAAAAGACATCATGGAGTGCCACAGGATTCCAATCGCTCTTGGCTGCCAGAATGCAGAAGTCCAAGGCATAGTCAGTGACTCTGCATCCGCCCTGCCTCAGCCTCATCAGGGTACGGGCTGCTTCTCGCCCCGGAGAATTGTGCTGGAAAATCAATTGCAGAGTGGCTATGAATGCCAGAAGAGGGGCACAGATGGCAGATTGGTGAGCCCACTCAGCTGTTGCCCACACCAAAGCACAACCAGTCAGGTGAGTGTGTTGTGGGCTGGGGTGTTTGGCTGGCTTGGTTTTTGTTTTCTGTTTCTCCCACCAGGTGGTATGCATTCAGGACTGAGTGGCTGAGCATTAGGACCTCACCCTGAACACCTGAGGCTTGTTTTCACATGCAGGTCATCAGGACTCACAGCTGTGGTGTATTTTGTCTTGATCAGAGATTGCTGCATTTAAACCTTGAATGCACAGTGTGTGATTGCCAGAGACTCGACCTTGTGAGCAGACGTGTGAGATCGACGTCAGGAGAACAATCTCGCCATCACGGACGCAGAGACCGCTCCAGGTTTGACGCCACAGTCTGTGAAGGAGGATTGGGTGAGGTCTCACGCTCTTCAGCACACTTCCTGAGGTAATTTGGTTTTGGTGACTTTTATGAAGTAATGACAGTGGATTTGGTGTCCCTCACACCTTGTGTTAGTGAGCTGTCACGTTATGCTAATTGTCTAATCAGCTTCTGCTGCAGTGGAGATTTGAAATGAGTTGTTCCGGGTAAGAAGCTGATGTATAGATTTAAGCCAGGAAGTGTTTGCTGATTGCGTGCACCTTTGAGTTGTGTCTCTCTGTGTGGAGTTGGACTCACCTCATGTTTTCTTTCTTCACAGACTTGGTTTGTCGCGGCCACCTGGGGGGTGTCGGCGGGGTCCCTGGGTCCGAACTGCTGTGGCTCCGGACCGTTTGCGCTGTTGAGAGCGCGCCGTGTTTCCACCTCACCAGACCGCAGACTTTTTAGTTGTTTAGCACTTCACTCACTGTTATGTTTATTAAATTCTGTTATCCTTTGAACCGTGCTCTGCTTATTTTATGCTGGGTCCTTTCAAACGCTGGGTCGGTGCTCCGACCGCGTCCGAAACATAACAGAGTGATTATGTAAGCTTTCTTCCCATTGTGGGATGGGAACTTACATGACATGAGCTCAAAATTGAACTCACACTGAGTAATAAAAGGTCTGACGTCACCGGGCTTGTCTGAGAAGCGTTCAGTTTTTAGACAGCAGATTGCAGGTCAGGTTCAGGTGAGGAAGGCGGTGCGGGTGCTGACAGCCCCGGCAGAGGCATACTGGCAGTGCCAGTGGCCGGAACAGTGGAAGCCTGATGATCAAATCTTGACAGTAGTTGACCCATCTGGGCGCTCACGGACGCCATAAACAAGTCCTGCCATTTAGCGAGGTTGCTAAACCCGGAAGAAAGAGCGGTGAAGTGGTCTTGTTACTGCGTAAGCTGCTTACTGTGGTGGGGTATCGCCATCTGGAATGGGTCGGACCCGGCTGTGTCGATTGTGGGCCAGTTTGTACTGTCAGGCTGGATAGTCCAGAATTGCAGGACACAAATGCACGGCACAAACAATCAGCTCTGATTTTTAGAAGGGTTTACTGTTGTGGATAGCAGAGGTTGGTACACGAGTAAGCAGTCCAGTTTTGTTCATGAGCACATCATGTTTTTCACCATTGGTTTGTCTCATTTATTTATCTTGCTCTAGTCTGCTTTGCTTTTTGTCTCATTGCACCCTCTTGCATCTGCCCTTGTGCTTTTTGGGCATGCCCCTTCCAGTACCTTCCTCACACCTGCTTCTGATTCGCACCCTGATTTACAGTTACACAGTTCACTGCCAGATTGTTGATTTCGTGTCACTTTCCAGCCTCCGTCCCTAGCTCTGTTTTATCCTGTTTCTGCTTGCCGGTATTTTGACTTTGCCATGTTTTTGACCTCGAGTTTGTCTTTGCCTCTGAAAGCCTCCACACTGTGTATTTTGACCTGTGCCTGTTTTTTGGACCATGCCTCAGCCTCATGCCTGTCTGCTACCTCTGCCTTGCTGCTGGACATCCTGTATACTGACCCTCTGCTTGTTGAACTCATTAAACTCCATCAGTCGTGCAAGTTTGCAATTGTGTCCACACCATTTGAGCCACGCCTGACATATATAACTGACAAATTCCATACAGGTGTGGATAACAACCGGAACTGAAGAAGCATGTGAGAAAAAATAAACGCAAGAACACAAGACAATAAAAGCAGACAACCCGAGTGGAACACAATAAAACCAGAACAAGAATAAACTGACAAAATAGAAATACAATAACTGCAATGAGGAAAAAATAAAAGACATAAAAAGCAAGAAGAACCGCATGAAGGGAGAACCTTCCCTGCAGCTGTCAGATAACCACGCCTCACTGTCAAGCGTTACCCAACAACGGGCGTGAATGCAGACAAGGAACAACAGACTATAAACTGATACTAAGAACCCAGATGACCTGACAGGACCACTCTATCAAACACACTCACCGACACATCGAGGACAAACACACCCACCTCGTAGGGCGTACAGAGCCGTCAGTAGCCACCAACCCAGATCTCACTGGGGTTCCAGCGAGGTATCATGGCCTCACTCAGGTTTTCAGCAAAAGTAAAGCTAATGTTGTGTGGGCCGCTGAAGAGGAGGTACTGCTGGCCCACCACCACAAGATGGCGCCCTGCTTGAAGTGCGGGCTTCAAGCATGAGAGGGCGTCATAGCAACCGGGAGTGACAGCTGTCACTCGTCATCAGCACCAGCTGTCACTCATCCACATCACATCACCACCACCATAAAGGCCGGACTGCAACTCCACCTCCCCGCCGAGAAATCAGCTACCAGAAGAGGTAATTTCTCTGCTAAACTTAACTCTGACTTATAGTCTGATACCTTTTTGCAGCCATTTTCCTGTAGTGGTGCCTTATCTGTGGGATTGGCGTTTGGTGTGATCAGCGACGGCTTCGCTTCACACTCCAACCAGATAAGTGGTTAGACAGGAGCTGCACGAGTGTGTGATTGGAGGTGGAGGTGCTCCCTCCCAAAAGAACACAGACTGTGGGATTATTGAGTGTGCGAACTCACACTCATCTATACTGTTTCTGTTCTCTGCCAGCAGTACCACGTCTGACAGCTGGAGACGGTGGCCACCTGGGGATCCAGGACTTGGCGGCTCCGGTGTTCTTCAGATCCGTTGGCGGTGAGGGCCGTGTGGGATCCAGCTCGGTTCTGGACAGACGTCTCCTATCCTCAAGCCTGTCCACACGTCACTCAACATATAATTGTTTGTAGTACCAAAACTGTATTTGTCTGTATTCCGTTGTGCACTTCACAACATTAAATTGTTACTGTTTGGCTTATCCATTGCCCGTTCATTTAACGCCCCCTGTTGTGGGTCTGTGTTCCTACATCTTCACAACAGGATTTCTCGGCCAGCATCATGGATCCCGAGGGGCATCAACCATCGCTTGAACAGCCAATGGAAGAGCGAGGTGCGCAGGCATCAGCAGGAGGCGTGTTAGGTGAGCTGCAGCAAATCTTAACCGCTTTCACTGCTCGGTTGGACTTAGTCACCGAGCAGAGCGTTATTCTCAATCGGAGGATGGAGGCTCTCACCGCCCAGGTGGAAGCGTGTGCTCAGGGTGCTGCTGCAGCACCTCCTCCTGCTGACCGAATGCCAGAAACAGACGTTCCACTGGTCGTTCAACGAACCCCCCCACCTTCCCCTGAAGCATACATAAGCCCTCCGGAGCCGTACGGAGGCTGTGTTGAGATGTGCGCGGACTTCTTGATGCAGTGCTCGCTCGTCTTTTCACAGCGTCCCGTCATGTACGCGTCAGACGCTAGCCGGGTGGCTTACGTTATAAATTTGCTTTGAGGAGAGGCACGCGCCTGGGCTATGGCGCTCTGGGAGCAGAATTCCCAGCTCCTAACGACATATACTGGGTTTGTGAGGGAGTTCCGACAGGTGTTTGACCACCCTCATAGAGGCGAGACCGCTTCAAGCGTGCTGCTGTCGATAAGACAGGGGTGTCGGAGCGCAGCTAAGTATGCAGTCGACTTCCGCATTGCGGCAGCGCGAGCCGGCTGGAATGCTGTTGCGCTCCACGCCGCCTTTGTAAACGGACTGTCTCTGGTCCTTAAGCAGCACCTGGTGGCGAAGGACGAGCCGCGGGATTTAGACGGGATTATCGACCTGGTTATACGGTTAGACAACCGATTAACAGAACACAGACGGGAGCGAGACGAAGGGCGTGGTCAGGCACAAGCCGTCCCTCTTCCTCCCGGGTCCGAAAAGGAGCCGTCTTCCCCATGCTCCGCAGCCAGGGTACTCCATGTGACGACAGCTCCCCCTGCTGACGTTGCTATGGAAACGAGCAGGGCCAAAAGGCGATCAGATCAGAGACAAAGGAGGCTGGTCCATGGGGAGTGTTTTCTCTGCAGCTCAACCGAGCACACACAGAAAAAATGCCCCAAACAGTCAATACAGCAGCACTCGTCCTTAGAGACTGGGCTAAGGGTGGGTCACAATACCCACGCGGGGAGACACCGAAAATCTGCACGCATCCCAGTCACGATCCTGAGTGGGGATCTAACCCTTCACGCCCCAGCACTGGTGGACACGGGGTCGGAGGGGAATCTGCTGGACAGCAGATGGGCAAGGGAAGTCGGGCTCCCTCTAGTGGCTCTACCTTCACCTTTGAAGGTACGGGCACTAGATGGCACCCTTCTTCCATTAATCACACACCAGACAGCCAGTGACATTGGTGGTGTCTGGTAATCACAGGGAGGAGATTGTGTTTTATGTAACACCTTCTACCTCCCGTGTGATATTGGGTTATCCTTGGATGATAAAACACAATCCCCGGATTGATTGGCCGTCTGGGGTTGTGGCTCAGTGGAGCGAAACCTGCCACCGGGAATGTCTCGGATCCTCGGTTCCGCCTGGTGTGACAGCTAGTGAGGAGGTTAAAGTTCCCCCCAATCTGACAGCGGTGCCAAGTGAGTACCATGATCTTGCTGACGTTTTCAGCAAAGATCTGGCGCTCACCCTTCCCTCGCACCGTCCATACGATTGTGCCATTGATTTGATCCCGGGCCTTGAGTACCCGTCCAGCAGGCTGTACAACCTCTCACGTCCTGAGCGAAAATCAATGGAGACCTACATCCGAGACTCATTAGCTGCCGGGCTGATCCGGAACTCCACCTCCCCGATGGGTGCAGGTTTCTTTTTCGTGGGCAAAAAGGATGGCGGACTCCGTCCATGCATTGATTACAGGGGGCTGAACGAGATCACAGTTCGCAACCGATACCCTGTGCCCCTGGTAGATTCAGTGTTCACGCCCCTGCATGGAGCCCAAATTTTCACAAAACTGGTTCTTAGGAATGCGTACCACCTGGTTCGGATCCGGAAGGGAGGCGAATGGAAGACGGCATTTAACACCCCGTTAGGTCACTTTGAGTACCTGGTCATGCCGTTCGGCCTCACTAACGCCCCCGCGACATTCCAAGCTTTGGTTAATGACGTTTTGCGGGACTTCCTGCATCAGTTTGTCTTCGTATATCTAGACGATAAACTCATGTTTTCCCCGGATCCTGAGACTCATGTTACGCATGTACGTCAGGTCCTGCAGCAGTTGTTGGAGAACCGGCTGTTTGTGAAGGGCGAGAAGTGCGAGTTCCACTGTACTTCTTTGTCCTTCCTGGGGTTCATCATCTCCTCGAACTCCGTCGCACCTGATCCGGCCAAGGTAGCATCGGTGAGAGATTGGCCCCAACCAACAAACCGTAGGAAACTACAACAGTTCCTCGGTTTTGCTAATTTTTACCGGAGGTTCATCAAGGGCTATAGTCAGGTGGTTAGCCCCCTGACAGCCCTAACCTCCACTAAAGTCCCCTTCACCTGGTCGGATCGGTGCGAAGCCGCGTTTAGGGAGTTGAAACGCCGGTTCTCGACTGCACCAGTTCTGGTGCAGCCCGATCCAAATCGCCAGTTTATAGTTGATGTGGATGCCTCTGATTCAGGGATAGGAGCCGTGCTATCCCAGAGCGGGGAGTCCGACAAGGTTCTCCAGCCATGTGCCTATTTTTCCCGCAGGTTGACCCCGGCTGAAAGGAATTATGACGTCAGCAATCGGGAACTTCTTGCGGTGAAGGAGGCTCTGGAGGAGTGGAGACACCTGTTGGAAGGAGCTTCGGTACCATTCACGGTTTTCACAGACCATCGGAACCTGGAGTACATCCGGACCGCCAAGCGTCTGAACCCCAGGCAAGCCCGCTGGTCACTGTTCTTCGGGCGTTTTGACTTTCGGATCACATACTGCCCCGGGACGAAGAAACAACGGTCTGACGCCCTGTCCCGGGTGCACAAGGAGGAAGTCAGAACCGAGCTGTCAGACCCAACAGAAACCATCATCCCCGAGTCCACTGTCATGGCCACCCTCACCTGGGACGTGGAGAAGACCGTCCGGGAGGCCCTGACACGGAACCCGGACCCGGGGACTGGACCGAAGAGCAAAATGTACGTCCCACCAGAGGCCAGGGCTGCAGTCCTGGACTTCTGTCACTGTTCCCAGCTCTCCTGCCACCCAGGGGTGTGAAGAACCGTGGCAGTTGTCCGGCAGCGCTTCTGGTGGGCGTCTCTGGAAGCCGACGTCCGGGAGTACGTCCAGGCTTGCACCACCTGCGCCAGGGGCAAAGCGGACCACCAAAAGACCCAAGGCCTCCTCCAGCCTCTGCCAGTGCCTCATCGCCCCTGGTCTCACATCGGCCTGGACTTCGTCACGGACCTCCCGCCGTCCCAGGGCAAGACTAGCATCCTCACGATAGTGGACCGGTTCTCCAAGGCGGCCCACTTCGTGGCCCTCCCGAAGCTCCCGACGGCCCAGGAGACTGTAGACCTCCTGGTCCACCATGTCGTGCGTCTGCATGGGATTCCATCAGACATTGTCTCAGATCGTGGTCCTCAGTTCTCCTCCTAGGTCTGGAGGAGTTTCTGCAGGGAACTGGGGACCACCGTAAATCTCTCGTCCGGGTACCACCCCCAGACGAACGGGCAGGCAGAGCGGACGAATCAGGAATTGGAGCAGGCCCTCCGCTGCGTGACCTCTGTGTACCCGACGGCCTGGAGTGACCATCTGGCCTGGATCGAGTATGCTCATAATAGCCAAGTCTCCCCATTCGAGGTATGTTTGGGGTACCAGCCCCCATTATTTCTGCTAGTGGAGGGAGAGTTCGGGGTGCCCTCGGTCCAGGCCCATCTGAGGAGGTGCCGTCAGGTGTGGCGTACTGCCCGCTCTGCCCTGCTCAAAGCCCGGACGAGGGCTAAGGCCCATGCAGACCGCCGGCGTGCCCCGGCACCTACGTATCAGCCCGGGCAGGCGGTCTGGCTATCTACAAAGGACATCCCCCTGCAGGTGGAATCCCAAAAACTTAAGGACAGATTCATAGGACCCTTCACCATCCTAAAAGTCCTCAGTCCTGCCGCAGTGAAGCTAAAGCTGCCAGCTTCACTGCAGATACACCTGGTTTTTCACGTGTCATGACTCGAACCCTGCCACATATCTCCCCTCTGTGCCCCTGGACCGGCGCCGCTGCCTGCCCGGATCATTGACGGGGAGTCGTCTTGGACTGTGCGCCGGCTCCTGGACGTCCGTCGGAAGGGCCGGGGGTTCCAGTATTTGGTGGACTGGGAGGGGTATGGACCCGAAGAACGCTCCTGGGTGAAGAGGAGCTTCATCCTGGACCCGGCCCTCCTGGCCGACTTCTACCAGCGGCACCCGGACAAGCCTGGTCGGGTGCCAGGAGGCGCCCGTTGAGGGGGGGGGTCCTGTTGTGTGGGCCGCTGAAGAGGAGGTACTGCTGGCCCACCACCACCAGATGGCGCCCTGCTTGAAGTGCGGGCTTCAGGCACGAGAGGGCGTCATAGCAACCGGGAGTGACAGCTGTCACTCGTCATCAGCACCAGCTGTCACTCATCCACATCACCACCACCATAAAGGCCAGACTGCAACTCCACCTCCCCGCCGAGAAATCAGCTACCAGAAGAGGTAATTTCTCTGCTAAACTTAACTCTGACTTATAGTCTGATACCTTTTTGCAGCCGTTTTCCTGTAGTGGTGCCTTATCTGTGGGATTGGCGTTTGGTGTGATCAGCGACGGCTTTGCTTCACACCCCAACCAGATAAGTGGTTAGACAGGAGCTGCACGAGTGTGTGATTGGAGGTGGAGGTGCTCCCTCCCAAAAGAACACAGACTGTGGGATTACTGAGTGTGCGAACTCACACTCATCTATACTGTTTCTGTTCTCTGCCAGCAGTACCAGGTCTGACAGCTGGAGACGGTGGCCACCTGGGGATCCAGGACTTGGCGGCTCCGGTGTTCTTCGGATCCGTTGGCGGTGAGGGCAGTGTGGGATCCAGCTCAGTTCTGGACGGCCGTCTCCTATTCTCAAGCCTGCCCACACGTCACTCAACATATAATTGTTTGTAGTACCAAAACTGTATTTGTCTGTATTCCGTTGTGCACTTCACAACATTAAATTGTTACTGTTTGGCTTATCCATTGTCCGTTCATTTAATGCCCCCTGTTGTGGGTCCGTGTTCCTACATCTTCACAACAGCTAAATCATTGCCTCTGCACTGCAGCTATGACTGCACCATAGACCTGCTTCCTGGTACCAGCCTTCCCAAGGGCAAACTTTATTCCCTGTCTGCCCCAAAACACCAAGCCATGAATGACAATATTCAGGATTTCCTGGCAGCTGAACTTATCTGTCCTTCTTCCTCTCCAGCCAGTGCTGGATTCTTTTTTGTGGAGAAAAAAGATAAGACCCTTCATCTCTGTATTGATTTTAGGGGCCTCAACAAAATTACTGTTAAGAACCGTTACCCCTCCTGCTGATCGCCACAGCATTCGAACTGCTGAATGGTGCTAAAGTGTTCACTAAACCTAGATTTACAAAACGGTGAGAATTCGGGAGAGGGATGAATGGAAAACTGTGTTCAACCTCCCCAACGGTTACTACAAATAATTGGTGATGCCATTTGGTTTAACTCATGCTCCTGCCGCATTCCAGAACCTGGTCAACAATGTCATCCAAGATTTCCTAAATAGGTTTGTGTTTGTCTATTTGGAAGATATCCTGATTTTCTACCCTGATGATGAGACTCATGCACAACATGTCTGAACGGTACTTCAATGGTTACTACAAAGCCAGTTGTACATCAAGGCGGAGATGTGAGTTTCAAAAATCCAGTGTCTTTCCTGGGATTTGTGTTAGCTGAGGTGGAGATCAAAATGGACTCAGGAAAGGTTGCGGCCGTGTGAGATTGGGTAGTTTCACGCACCCGCAAAGAGGTTCCAAAATTTCTGGGATTTGCTAATTACTACTGAAAATTTATTTGGAACTTTAGTACTGTAGCATCTCCTTTGCATGACCTTACCTCTTCTCATAGGGAGGTTGTATGGACCCCTGAGTGCAATGAGGCATTTCGGGTGCTAAAGCATCGCTTCACAGATGCCCCTGTGCTCCTCTTCCCGGATCCTGCCCGACAATCTGTGGTTGAATTGGACACCTCAGACATTGGTGTTGGGGCTGTTCTATCTGCAAATTGGGGCCACGGATGGTAAGTTGCATCCAAGTGCTTTTCAATCTAAAAAATTGTCTTCCTCTGAATGCAATTACAACATTAGCAATCGCGAAATGTTGGTGGTTGAAGTGGCCCTGGAGGAGTGGTGCCATTGGTTGGAAGGGGCAGACCACAAGAATTTGGAGTACTTACACCCGCTAAGAGACTCTGTGGTCAGTTTTCTTTAGCCAGTTCAATTTTGTCCTGTCATACTGCCCAGAGTCCAAGACTGGCAAATCTGATGCATTATCTCACAAATTCGACAGTACATCCTCAGATCAATCTCACATTTGGCCTCATGTATCAACGTTGCGCACTTGTGGCGTAAATTTACGGTGTAAATTTGAAGTACACCAAAGTTGCCGTGACATGTATCAAGCAGTGCGCACCTGCCCATTTCCGGCGTACGCCTGACGTGACCTTGATAAATGCGGCGGGTGAAAACAATCATAATTATAATAAACACGCCCATAAATATTCAGACTCCGCTTCAGACACACCCTCATTTTACAACATGGAAGCCAGGACGACGGCAAAGAAAAAGAACTCCACCAATCACGACGCGTGCCAATAGAGCGTCAAAAGCGGCCGTCGTATCAATTGTTTTGTAGTATAATCAAAAAAGTGTTACAGTGGACCTTCGTTTATCGCGGGAGTTACATTCTAAAAATAGCCCGTAATATGCGAAACCGCGACATAGCATTATTTTTTACAATTATTATAGACGTTTTAAAGCTGTAAAACCACTTTATACACTTTTTCAATCAGGCATGAACATTTTCTCACTTTTCTCTCGTGTGTAAACACTCTCAAAGTTCAAACCTTAGTAGAAAAATAAGACCAAACTGTTTTCAGGCCCAAACATTTGTTTGAGAAATAAAAATAGAACGTTTTCCTATAAATAATTATGATGGCTTTTAGAACTAACGAATGTAATTTTAACGATCAACGTACGAGGTCGGACACATAAGGAATTATTAATAGTGACTGACCAGTATTTCCTCTGATCGCGCCTCTGCATCCTGACGCCGCGCCTTTTTCCACTCACACCTGGCTGCAGGTGTCTGTTTCCGAGTGACAAACACAGTTATGAGTAGTTGTTGGCGCTCTTTTTCTTCTGGGCGAGAAGATTCTTATAAACACACACGCAGAACACAGAACAGTGTAAAAAAAAGGCTTGCAAAATTGGAAACTGTGAAACGGCGAGGCCGTGAAAGGTGAACCGCGTTATAGCGACGGACCACTGTATTCTCTTTTCACGTCAGTAATTCTTGACGTGGATATTTGCTCGCTCAATTAATAAGACACGCCTAATTTTTCAGATTTCTTTATTTTTAAAATGTATTTATTTATTTTATTGTAACAAATGAATGGAGAAAACAAAACCTGATTGCAGCACGGGCGAAGGGAATGAAAACACTACAGTTGTAATTATCAATTCCATTGCCTAAAACGATCACACCACATAAAGTTAAGCTCAGCACTGCTCTGGCTCCAGGCTGTGGAGAAAAAGGCGAGCAGCGCTTTCTTTGCAGTCAGCGCTGTGGCCACAGATCGTGTTCGATAGACCAGCAGTCCTGCAAAAGCGGGATTTGTATTGATTATTATGTAGTATAATCATGAAAGTGTTATTTATGTAACATATGCATTGATTTGTATAATGGCACTGTTTATCATGTTGATCATTTTCATTTTTATGTGGATTCCAGCGCTGGTTCATTTTGGTGTATAATTTACGCCACCTCTCGACCTGGTGTATATTTTCAGCGCAGCGTATGCCAACGACCACATTCATAAATGGCAAGTAGCGCAGCCGTTTTGGCGTACACTCCATATACGCTCAAATATCGCCGTACGCACATTGATACATGAGGCCCATTCTGCCCGCATCGTTTCTGCACTTACTTGGGGACGTTAACAGGTGGGTCCAAGACAGCTAGTTCTCTTGCCACTTGGGTATTAAAAAAACAGTCTTCATGATCCGACAGAGATTTTGGTGGCCTCCGATGCATATGGACATTACTAGTTATGTTAAAGCCTGCCATATTTGCACTATGCGCAAGTCCTCCACAGGGAGGCCTCAGGGGAAATTATACCCCCTCCTGATCCCTTAATGTCCTTGGTGACACATAACGTTAGATTTTGTGACAGGCTTTCCAAAGTCCAAGGGTAAAACTGTAGTGCTCACAGTTGTTGACCAGTTGTCAAAAATAATACATTTTATTCGATTATCCAAGCTTCTCTTGGCTAAAGAGATGGCCGAGGTCATGTTGTCAAATGTGTTTATTGCATGGTTTTCCCCAGGACATAGTGTCAGATCGGGGACTACAGTTTATCTCCCCGTTCTGGAAAGATTTCTGCAGGTTGCTTGGAACCTCCATCAGCCTTACGTCTCGATACCAACCATAGTCTCATGGACAGACAGAAAGACTGAATAAGGAGTTGGAAAAGGGACTCTGTATCCAGGCATCTCAGCACCCAGTCACATGGGCCACAAAGTTAAGTTGGGTTGAACTTGCTCACAATTGTCTGCCTACCTTGTCCACCTGGTTCTCACCATTCCATGTAGTGTATGGCTTTCAACTATCCCTGTTTGCGTCCACTGACTTTAATTCCTCTGTTTGTCCTGCCCTAGCCCTGACCTGGAGGTGTAGGAGAGCCTAGGAGTGAGCTTAGCAGGCTCTTCTTCATTCATCTGCATCCTATAAGACTGCTGCGGACTGCAGGAGGTCCACTGTTCCTACTCACGCTCCCGGTCAGAAGGTTTGACTGTCGACCAGGGATCTGCCCCTGCGGAGTACAACTAAGAAGCTCGCTCCCAGGTTTGTCAATCCCTTTCCCATCACCAAGATTCTCAACCTGGTGGCTGTGTGTTTCAAACTCCCCAGGGCTATGCAGATCCACCCTACATTCCACGCCAGCCATCTCAAACTCGTTTGGTCCAGACCACTGTACCTACAGTAAAACATTTTAAAAGTGACTCGTCTGTGTCTGAGCCTTGCATTTGTGTCCTGCAATTTTGTGCCATTGACCTTGAGACTCCTGAGCTTTTGTAGCCGCTGTCCACCTCGTGCTGTCCACCATGACTACACTCTCATGGTGGCTGATCATACCACTGACCCAGAGGAGCAGGCACTCAGGTCTGTGACCACTGGACTGTAGCTGACAGACATTGCTTTCGGTGAGGACAGTACCAGGCTGCTCTGTGACATCTCCACAGGACATGTGCAGCCCATCGTTCCCACCACATGGAAGTGACATGTTTTTGAGGCTGTGCACAGCCTTTCTGACCCGGGACGAAAACTATCACAAAAGTTGGTGGCACCCAAGTTTGACACAAGTGTCTAGACAACATCTTGATTTTTCTCCAACAGTCTCTCCGACCACACCTATCGCGTCCGTCTGTTTGTTTATCAATGCTGAGAGGTGTGATTTCCACAAAGACACAATATCATTCCTTGGTTACATCTTCTCCAAGAATCAAATCAAACCTGACCCCACTAAGATCAGTGCAGTTACACAATGGCCCATTCCTACATCAGTAAAACAACTTCAACAGTTCCTTGAATTTGCTCATTTTTACCGTACATTTATTAGGAACTTCAGTCAGTTAGTCGCACCCCTCACCAAACACATCAGCCAAAGTCCCCTTTACTTGGTTCCCCAAAGCTGACACTGCCTTTAATGCACTTAAACACTTTTTCTCATCTCATCCCCCATCCTCGTCCAGCCTGACCCGGACCGCCAGTTTGTCATGGAGGTCGATGCCTCTAATATCGGGATCGGGGCCATCCTGTCCCAGTGAGTTGAGGGGGATCCCCTTCTCCATCCCTATGCCTACTTCTCCCAGCATCTGACTCCTGCTGAAAGAAACTATGGCGTGGGTAACTGGGAACTCCTGGCAGTTAAGGAGGCTCTGGAGGAATGGAGGCATTGGCTGGAAGGTAGTGCCATTCCTTTCATCGTCTGGACTGATCATAAGAACCTTGCCTACATCCAGTCAGCCAAATGATTAAATTCCAGACAAGCCAGATGGTCACTCTTTTTTAGGAGATTCAACTTCACAATTACATACCGTCCCAGATCCAAAAACACCAAGCCAGATGCATTCTCTTTACAGTTTTCACCCATGGACCATCCTGCAACTCCTGCAGCATCCTTCCCCCAGACCTGGTGGTGGGAGTCCTCACTTGGGATATAGAAAGAGTCGACAGCACACAGCACCCCGAATCCGGAGGAGGACCTTCTGGATGGCTGTTTTTCCTTCAGATGCCCGGCCACAAGTTCTCCAGTTTTGCTACAATTCCAAACTCTCGTGTCACTCCGGAACAACTCGGACATTGGACATTATTCATTGCCATTTATGGTGGCCTACTGTCCAGGCAGATATGAGGAATAACATTCAAGCCTGCACCATCTGTACCAGGGGCGAATTATTGCACCAGCCTCGAGCCAGCCTCCCTAGGGTCTTGCTCATCCCACATCAGCCCTGGTCTCACATGTGTTTGGACTTCATAACCAGACTCTCACCATCACAAGGACACACCACCATCCTCACATTCGTGGACCACTTCTCCAAGGCAGCACACATCGTGGCCATGCCAAAGCTACCATCAGCCCAGGAGATTGTTGATTTTATGGTCTTACTTTTTATATTATTTTACATTGTCATTTAAGTCTTGGTTTAGTTCTGTTTGGTTTTTTTTCATTGTGTAATGCTTTTGTTACCGGTTTAATTCTCTGTTTATCATTTATTTGTGGTTTAGTCATTCATTGCATTACCTGTATTCTGTAGTCCCTGGTTTTGTTTTTTTCATCATTTATTTTCTATTCAGTCAATAGTTTGTTTCGTCATGTTTATTGTATTCACTTTTCTGTATCAGGTCCTCTCTAGTTTTAGTTATAATCATTAGTTTTCTGGTTTTCCACTCTTTGACTTGCCACCTTAGTTCTTAGTTTTGCTGCTTTGTTTTGTTTGCGTTTATTATGGTTTGTCAACCACAGCACGTTTTACACTGTTGGGTTTTCTGTCACTTAATTATCTTGCCCCAGTTCAGCACATTTCAAATTCCTCTGTATAATCATCTGCCTATAAAGCAAGATGCGTCTGTGTGTATGTGGCTCGCATATCTCTCTGACTGTTTGTCAGTGTTGTATGGCTGGGGGGGCCTGGCTGCCTTTTGTTTCTGTCTTCTGTGCTGTCTCTTGTTTTTCCTTCCAGGTGGCGCGCGTTTAGGACTGAGTGGCTGTGTGGCTGAGTCATCAGGACCTCACCCTGATCACCTGAGGCTGATCATGTGCAGCTCGTCAGGACTCACAGCTGTGGTGCATCTACACGGATTGGAGCATGGTGGCATTTAAGTCTGGAGTACACAGTGTGTATTTGCCAGAGACTCGACCTTGTGACCAGACGGGTGAGATCGTCGTCTCTAGAGCCATCTCATCATCAGTGGATGCAGAGACTGTACCAGGTTTGACACCATGGTCTGTGAAAGAGGAGGGGGTGAGGTCTCACGCTCGTCAGCACACTTCCTGAGGTACGTTAGATTTTGTGACTAACATTTGTACAGTCAGTATATGTGGTGTCCCTCACACCTTATGGTATTGAGCTGTTATGTTAGTCGTTTAATCAGCTTCCACTGCAGTTTGAGTATGTGAACAGGGTGTTCCATGCCTGCAGGGTGGGAAGCTGATTAGTAATTAAGCCAGGAAGTGTTTGCTGTTTATGTACACCTTTGAGCGGTCTCTCTGTGTGTGGAGTGTGGACTCACATGATGGTTTCTTCTTTCACAGACTCGGTTTGTCGCGGCCACCTGGGGGGTGTCGGCGGGGTCCTTGGGTCCGAACTGTTTCTGGCTCCGGACCGTTAGTGCTGCTGGGAGCACACCGGCATTCCACCACGCCAGACCGCGCACTCATTTGTTGTATTTTTCCACATCACTGTTATGTAATTAAATTTAGTTATCCTTTGTACCGTGCTCTGCTTATTTCATACTGGGTCCTTCAAACGCTGGTCGGTTCTCCGGGCTGCGTCCGACACATAACAGTCAGATCAGCTTTAGCTTTCAGATATGCTTGCACATGGCGCGATGATGTGCATCCTTTATTATTAAAATTTGGGGATTAATTTTCAAAACCTTTATTTTGAAGTCATCATCATTATCGGCACAACGTCCTCACACACCAGCTTCCACAAAGATCGTCAACAAAGCTCCTACTTTTTCTATTGGAATACATACTTTCTATGGGCACTGCGCAATTGATTGTTACTTTGTTTCCTTAACTCAGGTCCCAGCATTTTGGGTTCTACTTTGGGTTTTGATCGGTTCAGCGTAACAGTAGCGTTTTGAAAAAGTGTGTTTCAGACTACAATTTGAGTGTAATGCAGGAATTGTGCTTGTAGTTAGCAGAATTGGTTCAGGGGATCGGTGCATGAGTTACACGTTGTGGTCAAAGTGTCTCAAGAACCAGTATTTGTGTGTAAACAATTGTGAAATACTGTAATTATCACACACACTCTTCCATTTGCATACTCACTCTTATCAGTTTGAACACTCACTCATCCATTTGTACTTTTATCCAAGTTATTTTTATGGTAGTAATTGTACTTTTATCCAAGCCATTTTCATGGTAGCAATTGTACTTTTACTCGAGTAATTTTTATGGTTGTCAGGCCCGGCGGCTGCCCGGCAACCATGGTGGCTGGATCCGCAATGGAGACTCCCAGATCACGCTTTGGTGTAAAAGAAGACGTTGTCTTTATTGCAGGCTTTGGTTTGGTGCACAGGTTATCAATCACCGGAGCAGAGGTACAAATTGGGCTAGGCATACACACATTTCAGTCATGGTCAGGCAGGGTTCAGTGGCACGAACAAACACAGACATCAGAGATGAAGCAAAAGGCACGGTCAAAAACACAAAGCAGGATCAAAAACACGGCAAGGTAAATCAGGACTGTAACGAAAGCTGGTAACACGGAGACAACAAACAGGCGCTGGTGAGGTGACTGAATGGAGATTAAATAAGCAGGTGTTAACAATGAGGAATCTAGAAAGGGGGTGTGGCTACTGAACAAACATTAGACACTGTGCAGGATGGGAAGGAAGAGTGTGCACAAAGAGAAGTGATGTAAGCTACAGAGATGCATGAGTAGGTGCCAAGAGAGAGTGAAAGAAAACAAAGCGGACAGAATCAAGGTGTGGGAAACATCATGGTGGCAGGTGCAAGGTGTGGAGTGAACATAACTAACAGGGCGTGAGGACTAACAGGAAACAATGAACAGGCTAAACAAAAGACAGAATAAAATATAACACAGAACTGGGCAATAGAACAGAAAATACATGATCAAATACTAAAGCACAATAGAAAATATAACCGATGAAAACAAAATAAACAAAAGATAACCAAAGAGAACATAAACTGGCTGAACAAACAAGAATGGAAATGACAAAGGCAGAAGTAACAAAAAATAAAGTAACAGAGCAAAACAAGAACTGGGAAAAACCACATCATGAAAATAACAATAAAACAAAGCTGGGGCAGATGAAGATGAACAATAAATGAAAACACAACTGACTGCAGAAAAAAGGTAAATAGTAACAAACAGAACAAAGTGACATGTAAAACATAACAGAATAAATAGATGAAAATAAATACTAATAAATCAAAGCTGAAAAGAACAACAGAAAGGAGGTGGAAAAGGGCTCCATGCCCTGTTCAGGCCAGAATTATGACAATGGTAGTAATTATACTTTTTGTTGTGAAAGTGTAGTGACACGGACCCACAACAGGGGGCGCAAATGAACGGACAATAGAAGGAGTCAAATTTGAACACTTTACTGTTGTGAATGCCACAACCAAACACAGCAGATTATAGAATGATACAAAGTCAATGGCTAAAGGTGTCGTGTAGGCAGGCTTGACGATAGGAGACGTCCGTCTAGAGAAGAACCGGAACCACACGATTTCCTCCGCCACCGAACCCGAAGGATACTGGAGCCGCCAGGTCCTGAATCCTCCAGGTGGCCACCGTCTCCGCGTGTCGGATCTGGTACCGCTGGCGAAGAGCAAAGACAGTCAAGTGTGGGTGTGTGTACACCCAGTAACAACAACGGTGGGAATTCCACCTCCACCTCAAATCACACACTCGTGCAGCTCCTGTTTCAGCACTTATCTGGAAAGAGTGAGAGGCGAAGACGTCGGCACTCTCACAAACCACCAATCAGCGGACAAGGCTCCACAGGAAAGAGGCTGCAAAAAGAGGTCAGACTAAGATACAGTTTAGTTTATGGCTGAGAATATTACCTCCTTAGAAGAACGATATCTCGGCGACGTGGTGGAGGTGTCATCCTGCTTTTATCTGGGGTGAAGTGCAGATGATCGGTGACAGCTGTCATAGTTGATGAGTGACAGCTGTCACCTCGGCTGTTCCTGTGAGGCGGCAGCGCCCTCTCGTGCCTGAAGCCTGCACTTCAGGCAGGGCGCCCTCTGGTGGTGGGCCAGCAGTACCTCCTCTTCTGGCGGCCCACACAACACTTTTACTTGAGTAGGTTTTATGGTGGTAATTGTACTTTTGTCCAAGTCGTTTTTATGGTAATAATTGTACTTTTACTTGAGTAAGATTTATGGTGCTAATTGTACTTTTGTCCAAGTTGTTTTTATGGTAGTAATTGTACTTTAATGTTGTGGGCTGCCTGCTTTGTTTCCTGCTGCTGCTTTTCTCCTCTTCTCTGCACAGGTGGCGCGGCCGCAAGCTGATCGTCACACCTGTTCCATATCTCATCAACATCTGTATATAAACCTGGGCTCTGCACTCCATCCTCGCCAGAAACTCTGTAAACCTTCCCACGTATATGGCCTTTTTGTGCGTTCCTACGCAACATAACGTCTAACTTTGAGCTTCCAGGCTCGTAAATTATTCTCTGTGTTTTTTCCTGTAAATCATCTGAGATTATTTCTAGCTCTGGAAATTTTTGTCGCTGCATTTTCAACTACAGCTTTCATCATCTCTCTGGACCCAGCTAAGACAAACTAGTGCATTGAGACTGTGTCACTTTTTAAGAGAACTAATCAGTGCTACACTGACTCACCTATGTGTCTTCCCCAGATGCTGTCAACAGCTTGTGGGCGGCCACATGGCGTCGAATCCATCCACCGGACTGACTGGACTGCGGATCCCCTGGTTCCACCGCTGAGCGGGCCGGTCGCCACGAGGCTAGACAGTTGCACATTGATACTCTGTAATTCATCTGTCAAACAGCTCCAGAGTAATAAATCCGTGATTATATCTTCTCTTTGCTCCCTGCTTCTGGGTTCGTCTCCCACTCATGCCGAGCCATAACACTTTTACTTGAATTGTTTTTATGGTAGCAGTTGTAGTTTTACTCGAGTCGTATTTTTGATGGTAATTGCACTTTTGTCGTTTTTATTGAAGTAATTGTATTTTTACTTGAATCATACTTATGGTGGCAGTTATACTTTTACTTGAGTCGTATATATGATGGTAGTCACACTTTTACTTGAGTCATAATAATGTTGATAATTGTACTTTTACTCATCATTTGTATGACAATTTTACTTTTGCTTAAGTTTGCGTAACAACTGAAGTTTTTTTAAAAATTCTCCCCCAAACCAAATTGACCTCGTGTATGTACTAAGAACAACCACTCAATCAGTTTAATGTTTTGTCTGCATCGAGGGAAAGCACCAGACTGCCAATAGATTTTTGTTTAAAACCTTGAATGGTGTTCAACAGTCGTCTACCGTTAACAGCTGAGTTCACCCTTTATAAAACCTGTCTGGTCTTCCTTTATTAATTTTGGTAAGACATTCTCTAAATGAAAGGCTAAAACTTTAGAAAGCAGCTTCCTATCCACATTTAAAAAGGGCTATAGGCTTATAAGCTTCAGGACACTTCCCTTTCTTTAAAATTAAAAAATATTGGCCTCCCTCAGTGTCTGTGGGAATTCACCTACAGCAAAAGAGTCATTAAACATATTCAAAAGAGGTTCTACCAAAATATTTTGAAACTGCTTCTTTGTTGCAGAATACGAAATAATTAAGTTGCGTAAACCTCATATGTTTCCCATAAAATCAAGGCATTGTTGGCTGATGAAGTATTAATTTTCAGAAAAGCTTTAAATTCAGGAAAAAAATAGGATGTAAATTACTCCTCTTTCAGAATAGTAGGGTTAAATCTCCAGTGATGATGTCACAGTTAGAACCAGAAAACCGGTTAAAGGACCCAGTGTACAGGGAGCAAAAATGAATTGAAGAATAAGTAACAATTTTATTATGAAACAAGGGTACTGATAAATGTACAAATCGGAGGAATGAGACACTGAAGGACAGAGACGCCGACCGGACCAGAATGACAATGTGGTTAGTAAAATCTGTAGCCAGGATCAGACAGCAGCGGCGGACCTGACAAAGGATGAGTTGCTGGAGACACAAGGGAAAAAAATGGTTAGAACGTTCAGGAAAGAGACACAGAGTATGCAACTAGACAAAGCTGAGGCCAGGATACCACACAGTTAGAACTGCGTTTCTGGCATCTGCGGAATGAAAGAACCAGGGTTTAAATACAGTAGAAGGATGACTGATGACAGGTGTGTGGAATCAGCTCCGTGACACGGCACCAGGAGAACAGGAAGGGAGAGGGAGCCATCAGATCCAAGACAGCATGACAGTAGGGTCCCTTAATTGACAGAGTGGCATCAACTAAGAACATGGTGCCATTTTTGTTCCAACTGTGCTGAACTACTGAATGAACCTTTAATGTTTTCAACATTTTTTAAAATCATTTAACCATGTACAGGTGCTATCAAAAGAAATATAAAAATAGTTAAGCTATCAAATTGACATAGATTTACAATTAATGATGAATTATTTAATTCATTTAAAGTCTGATTTATGCTTCTGCACCTCTTTAACTCCGTGTTGTGATGCTGACATGTGTGACAGTTTTAAAGTTCTCTGTCTCTGGATTATGCTTCATTATAACTTAATGTGACCCTCAACAAGCTTTTCTTTCAAGTCATCACCTCCAATTCAAAGGTAAAATCTAAAATTTCCTCTATTTTCGACTCCGTGTTGTGAAGTTGTGGATTTTTCTGATCCATTTATAATCAGCGTGCGTGCTGTAAAAAAAAAACTTAAAATATGAGAGGAAAGAGTGAAAGCATAAAAGTGTCAAATCACAGCCTTTTGCTGTGTCTGGTTTAACAGGTGCACGTCAGGCTCCGGGTCTGTGTCTGAACACGGTGTGAAAAAAATAAACGGTGGGGTTTTTAATCACGGAAATGATTCCAGTCCCACATGTGAGGGGTTTTTAATAGAAATACATTGTGATCGGACAGGACATTTAATCCAATGTGAGTGAAAAATCTTTTATACAAAATCCTTTAGATACAGTGTTTATTACATGGAAAACAATACAAAAACTTTGGGACTTTTTTTGTCCGGTGACTGTGAATATCTGGATTATACGATGACGGTTTAGGTGAGTTTTACTGTACATGACAGAACAATAAATTTAGTTCTCAAAACTTTGATGATGAAGTTGCTTCCATCCCACATGGCTGACTTTATTTTCCTAAATTTTTCTTCTGTTTGGATCTTAAGGGAATCTGTACATCTTGGAGCCCTTGTGTCTATTTGTGCCTCCAAATGCACAACAGCCCATCATTTTCAGTGAAGAAATAAATAAAATAGCTGGATTTACATGCAGGCAGATTAACAGTGAATGCTATTTTGGTCCCAAGATGGCACCATGAGTCACGTGACCATTTTTTTTCAACTCGTCATATGGTTACCCACTCAATTAAGAGACTCTACACAACAGTACCCCCCCCCCCCCCTTCTATGGGAGTGCCCGGGCGACCTACCCAGCCAGCGTGGATGGACCTGATAGAAGTCCCAGAGGAGGGACCGGTCGAGGATGAGGCTCCGCAAGACCCAGGATCGTTCTTCAGGACCATAGCTCTCCCAGTCCACCAAATAATGGAAGCCCTGACCCCGGTGCCATACATCCAAGATCCGGCAGAAGGTTCAAGCCGGATGGCCATCGACAAGCTGAGGGGGAGGAGGGAATCGGCTGGAGGGTACTGGTTGCTGGTATGAACTGACTTCAGATGACAGACGTGAAACGTGAATTTGGAGTCAACGTGGCACTTTGAGCCTGACTGCAGTAGGGTTGACGAACTTGTCAAAGCAGAAAGGGCCGAGGAACTTTGATGCTAGCTCTCTGCTTGAAGCGGCACATCCTTGACCGAGAGCTACAAGTCCTGACCCTGCTGGTACGGGGGCTGGGGTACGGTGCCGGTCTGCATGGCAGATAGTCTGGTCCCTCATCCGGAGAAGAGCAAAACGGGTTGTGTTCCACACCCGCCTACACCACCGAAGGTAAAAGTAAAACAATTCAACTAGCAGTATTGGTACTTTTAGTCGAATTTCTTTTCGGGTAGTAATTGCACTTTTACTCAAGTTGTTTGTATGGTGGTAATTTTACCTTTAAACAAGTCGTTTTTATGGTAGTAATTACTGAAGTTTTTGTGGTAGTAATTGTATTGTGTATCATTTTCATGTAATTGTACTTTGACTTGAGTATAGATTTGCAGTATCGTACCCACCACTGAAAACCTGCATGCTTATTTATTTATTAAAGTCATCGAGTCAACACACAAAGTCCACACACTAGTGTCGGATATTTCCAGCTGTCCCCGAATGCAGCATTTGTCTCCCTCTCCCACTAGTGGGCGGGGCTATGTGAGGTCCCTGCTGTCAATTGGCTGGCGTTGGAGGGGGCGGGTCTCAGTTTGAACCAGTGTCCCGCCCGCATCAATCTAAGTTTTTCTTTTTCGGCGGATTGGGTTTTTGGGCTTTCCAGCGCACGCGATCCGGTTCCGTGTGGTCCACTTTGACAGGAGGTTTGAAGCCGTGATGTCGGAATCTTCGGAGTGCGGCGGGCCGACAAAGAGGAGACAAAACTCCGCCACAGCGCCCAGCGTCCGCAAAAAGACCCGACAGAGCCAGCAGAAGAGGAGCGGGACCAACCGGGTAAGGTTCCTGCTGAGCCGGACGGAATGGTTCCAGCTCAGGCCCAAAATAAAGTCAGGACCACCGAGCGAACCAAACGGAACAATCGCTTCGGAAAAAGATTCGAGCTCGTAGAAGGTTCGGAACGCTTTGCCACAGTGACACCTGGTGGTCAAATGGAAAACCAATAAAACGACAATGAAAGCTTATAAATACGAAACAGTATTTTAAAGGTCATATAAAAAGATATCCGGAGTATTTATATATATATATATATATATATATATATATATATATATATATATGCTCGTCAGTGCTTAAAAATGAATTAATTAGTAATGAAAGGGTGAAGTACCTCCTCCAAAAGCTGATCTGATTAAAACAGTTTGAGGCAGACATTTAAAACGGGCCTGATGGGGCTGAGACACCAGGGACACAAAAGGACCAGAGGACGGACCAGAGGACTGGGCCGGCTGAGCGGCTTTAAGAAGTTAAATATTGAGGCGGATCACTGTGGATTACTGGTCAGATCCTCACCTGTCCAAACTCTTCTGAAACTCAGTCAGAGGGACATTTCAAAGACACCTCATTGTTTTGTTCTGGATGATCTGCAGAAGGTTCTGAGTTCTCTTAGTGATGCCGGAAGACCAGGCAGCACTGTTGCCATGGAAACAAGTTAAAGTAAGAACAGTTTTAATTCAGATCTCTGGTCTGTCCAAACAAGACCTTCAGTCTGGTGTCAGATTTATACTGATGATGGTGTCGACTGATTGGCTTCCAGATAACGAGTGGTCAAGATGTACAGACGGGTTTGACCCCTGCAAGTGACAACAGTAGTAGGGCTGCAGCTATTGATTATTTTAGTAATTGAGTACTCTATCGATTATTCTGGGATTAATTAAGGAATCAGATAAAAAGTACTTTTGCGTTTTTAAAGATCGTCGTAATCAGTCCAGGGCTCTCCCTAAGCAATGGCACGATGTCGCTGCACCACCACGCAGATAGTCAAATTTAGTGTATCCCTTTTTGTTTCCTGGGTAATTATTTTTTCACATCTTGACAGGTTTTGGATCTTTCCCGGTGTCAGGAGCTCAGCACTCCCCTGACACCGGGCCGTAAGCGCAGGCGGTCGGCGTGATCCTCAGTCAGTCAGGATGCACGTGAACGTGGGCACAGCCTGTGAAACACTGGGCTCTGGAGTGCAGCTTTTCCACAATAGCCACACTGATAAATCCTCTCTGCGCCCTGTCAATGAAAACGTGACTTAAAGACTTCAAAATGGCGACGTAGAGAGAAGTCAGGTCCAGGAGTGCTAGTAAAGAAATTAATGTTCTCATCTAACTCTACGAAAGGCCACAGCTCCATTGATCCAGTGATAGATCAACTTAAGATGAGCATTAACAGCTATTTTCTGAGACAAGAAGCACAACCTCGGAGGAAAAACATGGCTTTGGAAGCTGCCGACGAACAGCAAGTAAGCATGGCTGAAGATGGTGCTAATGTGGCGGAGCAGCATGCTAGCACGGAACGGGGGATGCCGGACTCCAGGCCTTGCTGCACGACGTGGTGCATGACGTGACAGTAAGTGTCACAAAGCTGTGGATAACAAACTGGCACTGGTATTAGAGCTGTTTAAAAAAAAAAAAAAAACAAAAAAAAAAAACACTGACACGTTGGACAGCCACGAAAAGAGGCTAACGGATACGGAGCAGAGGGTTGCAGCACTGGAGGACGCAGTGGACCCAGTTAAAGCCAAGGCTGAGGTTTTGGAAAAGACTGAACTTTTTGGCCGAGCGTGTGGACGAGATGGAGAACAGGGGTGCAGAATAGAGAAGCTTCAATCTTCAACTGGACTGGGTTGCTTGACGCGAGGACGTTTTGCTTCAAATCGCAGAAGCTTCCTCAGCTAAAATTCTTGCTCTGGTAGTCTGACTTCTGTCTTGCCTCTTGTAGAGAAGAATAAACAGAAGCCACAAAAGCTGGAGTTTTAAACCTAACCAGAGCCCTCCTACAGAGAGGCAGACTGCTATAGGCTAGTGACTAAACAATATCTCTAATTAGCACCTATTGTGCTCTAGTTAGCACACCTAATGACAGGGCAGCTGTCCCTCCTAATGATGGAACGGACTTCTTTCCTGATGGCTCCCTTGATGACTCTCCTGATGATGTGAATGACTCATTACCATGAACAAAAGATTGAAACTGCTTTGACCTGAGTACCCCATTGTAAACAGGGCACAAAGTGTGTCTCAGACCCCCTCCCCGGTTAAGGCTGGGTTTCAACTGTTTCACATAGAATGCCTCCTTGACTCCTCTCTCAAACCATTTCTTCTCTTGCTAAGATTTTAACTTCCTTGTCCTCAAACTTGTGGTTAGTGTCTTTAAGGTGGAGATGAACTGCAGACTGAGGTCCACTGGCGCCCTCTCTGCGGTGCTGGTATAGCCTTTTGTGTAAAGGTTGCTTAGTCTCACCTATGTAGTGTTCATTACAGTTTTCCTGACATCTGATAGAATACACTACATGGCTCTGTTTGTAACTAGGGATCCTGTCCTTAAGGTGAACTAATTTCTGTCTTAAGGTGTTAACCGGTTTAAAGTAAACTGGGATTTTGTGCTGTCTGAAGATCCTCTGTAGTTTTTTTCCCCCACTCCTGCTAAATAAGGGAGAGACAGAGAAGAGTTTCTGCTTTTGTGGCTTCTGTTTATTCTTCTCTACAAGAGGCAAGACAGAAGTCAGACCACCAGAACAAGAATTTTAGCTGAGGAAGCTTCTGCGATTTGAAGCGAAACGTCCTCGCGTCAAGCAACCCAGTCCAGTCGAAGATTCAAGCTTCTCGACTATGGAAACCACCTGGACAACTGAGAGCCTACACTGAAACAGGGGTGCAGAATGAATGTCTGTATTCTGGGAGTGCCAGAGGATGTGGAAGGCACGGACCCGATGCGCTTTTTCCAGTGCTGGCTCCCCAAAGTGCTGCAAATTAAAATGAAGAATGGATGTATTAGCGCTGAAACAATTAATCGAGTTAATCGATTAAAATTGATTATTAAAATAGTTGTCAACTAATTTAGTCATCTATCCATCCATCATTTTCTTCCGCTTTATCCGGAGTCGGGTCGCGGGGGCAGCAGCTCAAGCAAAGCCGCCCAGACCTCCCGATCCACACACACCTCCTCCAGCTCCTCCGGGGGAACCCCAAGGTGTTCCCAAGCCAGCCGAGAGATGTAGTCCCTCCAGCGTGTCCTGGGTCTTCCCCGGGGCCTCCTCCCAGTGGGACTTGCCCGGAACACCTCTCCAGCGAGGCGTCCAGGGGGCATCCGGAAAAGATGCCAGAGCCACCTCAACTGACTCCTTTAGTCATCTATTAGTTGCTAAATAATTTTGTTTTACCGCAAATGTTTTGTTTTTTCCATATAATCAATCTTTGCTTTGAATCTTGAACCAATGGAGTGCTTTGAGCTGCTGCTTCGTTGGTTTCATTTGTTTTATTTCGCTTTATCTTAATTTTTCCCCATTAAAACTCTAAAGAACATATGTCTGTGAGGAATATTTCCCTTTTTTATGTTAAACTGACCTGTTATGGTCTTCTGAAACAGTTGATAGATGTATTTTATGCTAACGCCAATGCTAACGTGTTAGCATGTCTATGGCGTTTTCAGTGTTAAAGTTAGCATTAAGCTGCTGGCATTTCAGCATGTTTGTGCATTTGTTTTCTGTATAATAATTAATGGCTCAGCGTTTGTTGTCGTAAAAGAGTCAGCTCTCTTATTATTGTATTATAATATTTTTAAATTTATTTTATTTATATATTAATAATAATAGCAACAATAATAATAGTAATAATATAACTAATAATGCTACAATACAATTTTAGAGAACGTGACATGAGTCATGTGTCATTGTGAAATGATCACATAGTTTACAAGTTATACAGAGAATGTTGCACATATAATGAGTCAGGCTACAGTTTTTGATTTAGGTTTTATGGTTAACTGGTTATGCTAATTGCTCATTTGCAGCAACAAAAATGCCTCTTTTTTCACCATATATTTTATAACATTTATATGTTTCAATGTTGTTTTATGTCAACTCAGCACTTTGATAAAGCAATACCATTTGAAATAATTATTTTTGTTCTTTATTATAAACTGTTTTATTCTTTATTATTTTATATTTCAACAGCCAAGGGACATTTGACTATTTGTTGATTTTCAAGTATTTTAAGTTATCAAATAATGTTCTGTTGTTAAATAAAGTGATGGAGAGAAAAACTGTTTCCTTGGCACATTTTTAAAAAATCCCCGCTAATCGGATTAATCGATTAATCGTGTTGAAACCCCATCAGATTCATCGATGATCCAAATAATCGTTTGTTGCAGCCTTAGGATGTATCACTGCACGCTCGGTCCGAAACCCTCGCCTGAACAGAGGCTGAGACCAGTAGTTGCTCGTTTTCATAACTACAGGACAAACAACGCGTGATGGATGCCTCCTGGGAACTCACAAAGAAGAACCGTGTTGTTTTTCCAGGATTTTTTGGCGGCTCTGGTCCGTAAACAGAGGATACAACGCAGTGAAGAAGCGTCTCCAGGCTGTTGGTGCAGAATACAGGCTGATCTACCCGCCTAAACTGAAGGTGACCTGTCGCGGATCGAGAAAAGTGTTTAATAACCCCGCTGAGGCTGAGCAATACATGCACGTGCTAGACGGAGGTGCTCTTGATGATGGCAAGTGACGCTTTAACTGCCCAGCACAGCGTGGAACATTTCAGACTGTCATCTGTTAGCAAGCGTCTCAGTAAATGGCTGATGAGAACTTTTAATAAGAATGGAGCTGCACATTTGCCAATAACTGTGTAGAGAAAGACAGACACGCCCCCCAGCGGCCCCGTGTTCGCAGACCGATGTTTCTTTTTACCGCTAGAGGTCCCAATCGCTCGATTTCCTCCGTTTGGGAGTTAGGACAGCAGCATTTTGAACCAATTGGAGACCCCTAATGCTGGACTGCAGTAAACCAGAAAATAGAACATTGCAGTAGTCCAATCGAGAAGAAATAAACGCATGAATCAGGGTCTCAGCATCAGCCATAGACAGGATGGGACAAATCTTCACTAGATTTCGCAGGTGGAAGAAATCAGTCCTCATAATATCTCTAATGTGGAGGTCAAAGGACAACGTAGGATCAAAAATTACCCCAAGGTTCCTCACTTTGTCAGTGTGATGTATGACACACGAGCCTAGGCTAAGTTATGGCAGCTAATAGATTTCAAAATTGGGCCCGTAAAGGTTTACCTGAACTGAAGGACTTTTTTGAGGATCATGTTCTTATGTCTTTTAATCAGTTAAAAGAAAAATTTGATATTCCTTGGAGGGATCTTTATCTGTATCTGCAGGCGAGAGATTTTATTCGTAGGTTTGTTCCACAGTCTGTACATCAGGACGTATCGGACACAGAGAGGCAATTTTTTTTTTTAAACCAGTCACCTGGCTCCATTAGAATATTCTACAATATCCTTAAAAGGTACTCTACAGTCCACACCTCACATTTGAGGGAACTGTGGGAGAAGGAACTGAACTGTATAATTTCTGAGGACGAGTGGAAAGATACTTGGAGCAATGTGAAAACTTTGTGTCTGTAATAGAGTGAGAGCGACTCAACTCATGATTCTCCACAGAGCCCACATGTCTCCGTATCTTCACCATAAATTTAAGCCTGATTCTTCCCCGTTGTGTTAAAAGTGTAAAGTTGAGAATGGTACCCTCACACATTGCTTTTGGTCGTGCTCAATTACAAACCCCAAAATCCTCTTCAACCTATATTCAATTGGATACACCACAAAGACAAGATATTTAATGTTCAAACTGATAAACTTTATTGTTTTTGTGCAAGTATTTGCTCATTTTGAAATGGATGCCTGCAACAGGTTTTAAAAAAGCTGGGACAGTGGTATGTTTACCACTGTGTTACATCACCTTTCCTTCTAACAACACTCAATAAGCGTTTGAGAACTGAGGACACTAATTGTTGAAGCTTTGTAGGTGGAATTCTTTCCCATCCTTGCTTGATGTACAACTTCAGTTGTTCAACAGTCCGGGGTCTCCGTTGTTGTATTTTGCGCTTCATAATGCGCCATACATTTTCAGTGGGCGACAGGTCTGGACTGCAGGCAGGCCAGTCTAGTACCTGCACTCTTTTACTACGAAGCCACGCTGTTGTAACATGTGCAGAATGTGGCTTGGCATTGTCTTGCTGAAATAAGCAGGGATGTCCCTGAAAAAGACGTTGCTTGGATGGCAGCATGTGTTGCTCCAACACCTGGATGTACCTTTCAGCATTGATGGTGCCATCACAGATGTGTAAGTTGCGGTGTTTCTGGATGTTGTTGATGTTTGGCTTTCACTTTGTATGTTGGAGTTTTAACTTGCACTTGTAGATGTAGTGACGAACTGTGTTAACTGACAGTAGTTTTCTGAAGTGTTCCTGAGCCCACGTGGTAAGATCCTTTACACAACGATGTTGGTTTTTAATGAAGTGCTGCCTGAGGGATCGAAGGTCACGGGCATTCAGTGTTGGTTTTCGTCATTGGAATTGGGGTTGTACAACATTTCTGGGAGATAATCGGACAGGAACTGAACAAAATATTCTCAATCAGTCTGAACTGCAGCCCTTTTTTCTGTTGCTTGGGTTAACTGATCCTATCGTCACTGACAGATTTCATTAGAAGCTGTACCCAATGCTCACTTTTTGTGCCAGAAAGTGTTTGCTTATTAATTGGGTTTCAGACCAGATTCTCAATAGGACACAATGGCATAAGAGTGTTTTCAGTTATGTTTCCATGGACTATCTCACCTGTTGACTACACCACAAGGATGACACCTTCCATAAAACTTGGGAACTTTACATGACATACATGGGACTGGAAACTTCATCTATTGTTAAAAGAGCATTTATATTTTGAACTTAAAAATGTCACCATCTGTATGGGCCACAGTTTTTGTTTGTTGGTTGGTTTGTTTATCACCTTATTTATTCTATTATTTGTTTGTCGTCCCTTTGTATGAAATTGTGTATAAAATGAAAAAGGCAATAAACATTTTGAAAGAAAAAAAAGTGCAGCAGTGAGCACAGTATTGAACCTTGAGGTACACCACATACCCCTTTTGTTGAGGTAGACAATGTGAGACCAGTGTCCACATGTTGCTGTCTGTTACTGTCAGTCCTGGAACCAGTTAACGACAGGGTTCCCATGTTTAATGGCTTTAAGAAGTATCTGCTGGTTTCTGACTGAGGGGTGGGTGTGTGTGTGTGTGTGTGTGTGTGTGTGTGTGTGTGTGTGTGTGTGTGTGTGTGTGTGTGTGTGTGTGTGTGTGTGTGTGTGTGTGTGTGTGTGTGTGTGTGTGTTCAGGTGTGCCTGGAGAAAGTTCTGGGCATCACCACTGCAAACAGCAGCAGTTTGACCTGCGACCCCAACTCTGGATTACTAGCCTACACCGCTGGGTAAGTCACATCTGAAAATATGATGCTGGGCTGTAGGTGGCGCTGTAAGCACATCAGTAGGGCTTCTAATGTACTTCAGTCCTGTTTGTGTTCCAGGTGCATCATTGTGCTGCTCCAGCCAAAGACCAACATGCAAGCACACATCATCAACACGTCCAGGTACCAGTCCTCACGCGCTGCGCCGCCACTGACGGCGACACAACCGCGTCTCGTTTAATCCGAGCGGCGTTCCACTCAAATGTTAAATCGCTCCAAAATGCTTTTTCTGATCAACTGCAGCCAGTTTTATTTTCTGGAGAGCAGCACCGTCAGCTCTCCATTCAGCACACGTGTGGTGGAGCTGGTGGGAGGAGTCTGAACACTGGCGCTGAAGGGGAGGGGCTTGTATGGCTTTGACCCTGGTTCTTCAGGGTCAAAGCCAGTTCCACCTGTGAGGCTTGGTCGGGCTCAGCCCAAAAGCACCACCTGCAGGGTGAGCGTGGACTGGGTACAGGGCAGATGTCCACACAGACAGACGTAGGGTAAAGTCCAGGGGAAAGTCTTTTTGCAGTGTTTTACATTTATGGATATTAAATTTGATGTAGGTTATCAGGCACATTATAAAAAAGGTCTCTAAGTAAATTCACATAGAACATTTCCAAAATAATTTAATTGATTCACAAGTCCAAAATAATAATTATGAAAAGTGAGAGGTCTCAGAGGTCATAAATCCACCTGATCGAGTCTGCGTGTGTCTCACCGGGTGTTCTGTCTGTCTCCGCTCAGTCCACATGCAGCATCTGAAGGTGGGCTCTTGGAACATGAGCGGTGGAGGGACGGGCAGAGCACGGCTTTGGTCTGAGCTCTTTGAACAGACGGGGTTACAGGTGTTGTTCCTGCAGGAGACTCACTCTGACCCAGAGAATCAGGTTGACTGGACTCTGTGCCTGAGGGGACAGTCCTGTTTTCTCCTCATCTTAACACTCTGGTTTTGTCCACCACTGAGATGGTGCGGGGTTGGGTTCTGTTGGTCAGGACTCGGGTTGAGGGCCTGACTGTTGTGTTCATGAATATCTGTGCACATAATGAGTTCTCGGAGCGGGCGGGACGACTTTAGAATGATTCAAGAGGTTTTACTTTGTCATCTGATGGTTAATAACCACATTATTCCCTTTGATTGCTGTGGATGTCGAGAGTCAGACTCAGAGAGTCAGACTGAGACGTGCTGCTGTGGCGCTCTGATCGCTTTTATGATGAAATAATGCTGAATTTAAGTGGAAATGATTGTTGTGCAAACGCTTGAGATATCTGTCGCTGAGACAGATGATGACTGGAAGCAGTTTGAAGCAGAAACGAGGTGATAATCAGTGAACCGCTGCTGACGCTCCAAAATGACGCATACGCAGTAAGACTGGGGGGGACCAGTTTTTAGGGGAACCATTCACTCGGCGACAAACGGGTTGAAAGGTGTCCTGGACCTCGTAGTTCACACAGACCAGTCTTATTGTGTACCTGATGGGACTATTATGGACAGCCTTTTTCTGATGAGGGATTTGTTTGATTTGTGTCATACTGAGGATTTGTTTTGTGCTTTTGTGTCACTTGATCAGGAAAAGGCTTTTGACCGGGTTCATCACGGGGTTTTTTTTCCCACTCTGAGGGTGTTTGGTTTTGGTGAAGGGTTTATTTCATTTGTTGTGGTTGTGTAGAACGGGGCTTCTTGTTTGGTTAAGGTTGGGGGAGGATTGAGTTGCCCAGTCCCAGTCATGTGGGGCATCAGACAGAGCTGTCCCATCTCAGGTCAGCTGGACTCCTTAGCCATAGAGCTGCTTTTTGCTGAATTGGGGTCAAGCTGTCTGGATTTGTTCTACCTCATTTCCATGTGTCTTCTCTGGTGTGATCTGCTTATGCAGATGACATCACTGTCTTTGTTACAAATTGGGCAGATGTAGATGGTTTGAAAGACAGCTGACGACTCTATGGAGGTGGCAGCCTCTGCAAACGTTAACTGTGTGAGGCTGTCTTGATGGGGAGGTGGCAGGAAGGGTCTGCTCCCTGTCTGTCACAAGACTTGAGGTGGGATCAGGGTGTATGAAGTTTTTGGGGAGACAGATGATTATCATCAGAAGAAGAATTGGGAGCTTAGTGGCGAATGTGTGTGCCAGACTGTCCAAATTAAAATGGTTGCTGCCCCAGATGTCCTATAGGGGGCGAGTCACCAATAACTTGGTTGCTTTGGCGCTATGGCACAAACTGTCTGTCCTCCTTCCACCTCGGGGCCTTATTGAGCAGTTGCAGTGTTTAGTGGTGGACTTTTTCTTGTCTTGTTATAACTGGATCAGAGTTTCCGCACTATACTTGCTGCTTCACGCAAGAGGACAGGGGCTGGTGGACATTGCTTCTCGGGTGTTGACTTTCAGATGGCAGGCCGCCCAAAGACTGTTGTCCACCCCTGGTTTGTTTCTTGCTGAAGATGGAGGCAGGTCCTGTTTGCAACAAGTATTTTTTTTTCTCCTACATCGGCAGGATGTCAACATGGAATACACCTTTTTTACCGGTCCGTTCTCCAGGCATGGCAGGTCCTCGCTGTTCGCAGGGACAACACTGTGAGACCAGGGATGTGGCTGTTTGAGGAGTCTCTTTTCTGCAGTGGTCTTTGTAGCTTGCCCTGGTTGTCTTCTGCTACTCTGTGGTCCCACCTGAAGGAGGCGGGTTGCATCAAACTGGGCCGTCTGTTGTGAGGTTGGTGGAGTCAACAGGCGTTCTGTCCTCCACGATGCTGTTCATGGCAAAGGACAGTACATGTTTTAATCAACCTGCTTTGTGGACTTGCCAAGCTGGACATCTGGAAGACTCAGACGAACTGTGATCTGGGTCAGGGGTCAGTGGACCCTGAGTTTATGCTGAAAGGACTCTTGGCAGCCATTATCAGGGTCGACCTCAAGTTTTATGAAGTCACAATGTGGACACTTTTGAGGACATACATTATGTAGGTTCTGCCCTCAGTAAAAACCAGCAGCTTGGTGCTCAATTTCTTGGGTTTGTGTTTGAGGGAGAGGGACAGCGTCCATGACAAGGACCTGTTCCACAAACAAACAAACTTTAAAAGTATTGTGGATGTCATGTAAAAAAAAGATAAGTTTTAAATTCAATTCTCTCTCTCTGTCTGTCTGTCCTTGTCTTGCTCTCTGTACCTGTCTGTCTCTGTCTGTCCTTGTCTTGCTCTTTCTCTGTCCTTGTCTTTCTCTCTGTCTGTCTGTCTCTGTACCTGTCTCTCTCTCTGTCCGTCCTTGTCTTGCTGTCTGTCTGTCTGTCTCTGTCTGTCCTTGTCTTGCTCTCTGTACCTGTCTGTCTCTGTCTGTCCTTGTCTTGCTCTCTGTACCTGTCTGTCTCTGTCTGTCCTTCTCTTGCTCTCTCTCTGTCCTTGTCTTTCTCTCTCTCTGTCTGTCTCTGTCCGTCCTTGTCTTGCTCTCTGTCTGTCTGTCTCTGCCTGTCCTTGTCTTGCTCTCTCTGTCTCTTTCTCTGTACCTGTCTGTCTCTGCCTATCCTTGTCTTGTTCTCTGTCTGTCTCTTTCTCTGTACCTGTCTGTCTCTGCCTGTCCTTGTCTTGTTCTCTGTCTCTCTTTCTCTGTACCTGTCTCTCTGTCTGTCCTTGTCTTGTTCTCTGTCTGTCTGTCTCTCTCTGCCTGTCTTTGTCTTGCTCTCTCTGTCTCTTTCTCTGTACCTGTCTGTCTCTGCCTGTCTTTGTCCTGCTCTCTCTGTCTCTTTCTCTGTACCTGTCTGTCTCTACCTGTCCTTGTCTTGCTCTCTGTCTCTTTCTCTGTACCTGTCTGTCTCTGTCCGTCCTTGTCTTGCTCGCTGTCTGTCTGTCTCTGCCTGTCTTTGTCTTGCTCTCTCTCTCTTTCTCTGTACCTGTCTGTCCTTGTCTTGTTCTGTCTTTGTCTTGCTGTCTCTGTCTCTTTCTCTGTACCTGTCTGTCTCTGCCTGTCCTTGTCTTGCTGTCTGTCTCTTTCTCTATACCTGTCTGTCTCTGTCTTGTTCTCTGTCTGTCTCTCTGCCTGTCTTTGTCTTGCTCTCTCTGTACCTGTCTGTCTGTCTGTCCTTGTCTTGTTCTCTGTCTGTCTCGTTCTCTGTACCTGTCTGTCTCTGCCTGTCCTTGTCTTGCTCTCTCTGTCTCTTTCTCTGTACCTGTCTGTCTCTGCCTGTCCTTGTCTTGCTCTCTCTGTCTCTTTCTCTGTACCTGTCTGTCTCTGCCTGTCCTTGTCTTGCTCTCTCTGTCTCTTTCTCTGTACCTGTCTGTCTCTGCCTGTCCTTGTCTTGCTCTCTGCCTGTCTGTCTCTCTGTACCTGTCTCTGTCCGTCCTTGTCTTGCTCTCTGTCTGTCTGTCTCTCTGTACCTGTCTGTCTCTGCCTGTCCTTGTCTTGCTCTCTCTGTCTCTTTCTCTGTACCTGTCTGTCTCTGCCTGTCCTTGTCCTGTTCTCTGCTGGTCCTTGTCTTGCTCTGACTGTCTGTCTGAATTAGTCCAGTTTCCATCAGCACCGTGTTGGTCCACAGCTCCAGTGATGGTGTTTGTTGACCTGGACTTTGACTGATCTGGTTTGGGGAAATTTGATTGTTCATAGTCCGTGTTGCCACAGTTACTTTGAAAAAGTAATCCATCCATCCATTTTCTTCCGCTTTATGCTGTGTCGGGTCGCGGGGGCAGCAGCTCAAGCAAAGCCGCCCAGACCTCCCGATCCACACACACCTCCCCCAGCTCTTCCGGGGGAACCCCAAGGCGTTCCCAAGCCAGCCGAGAGATGTAGTCCCTCCAGACCCGGTGACCCGGTCGTACAGCCTGTCAGTCACACTGTGTGCTAGTTGTATCAGTGCTATGACCCGGTCATACAGCGTACAGGTCACATTGTGTGCGATTCGTACCGGCGCTGTGACCAGGTCGTACAGCCTGTCAGTCACACTGTGTGCTGGTTGTACTGGCGCTGTGACCTGGTCGTACAGCGTACAGGTCACAATGTGTGGTGGTCGTACAGGCGCTGTGACAGGGTCGTACAGCCTGTCAGTCACACTGTGTGCTGGTCGTACTGGCGCTGTGACCCGGTCGTACAGCGTACAGGTCACACTGTGTGCTGGTCGTACCGGCGCTGTGACAGGGTCGTAAAGCATGTCAGTCACACTGTGTGCTGGTCGTACCGGCACTGTGACAGGGTCGTAAAGCCTGTTAGTCACACTCTGTGGTGGTCGTACCGGCACTGTGACCAAGTCGTACAGCCTGTCAGTCACACTGTGTGCTCGTTGTATCGGCGCTGTGACCAGGTCGTACAGCCTGTCAGTCACAATGTGTGGTGGTCGTACCGGCGCTGTGACAGGGTCGTACAGCCTGTCAGTCACACTGTGTGCTGGTCGTATTGGCGCTGTGACCCGGTTGTACAGCGTACAGGTCACACTGTGTGGTGGTCGTACCGGTGCTGTGAAAGGGTTGTACAGCCTCTCAGTCACACTGTGTGGTGGTTGTACCGGCTCTGTGACCAAGTCGTACTGCGTACAGGTCACACTGTGTGCTGGTCGTACCGGCGCTGTGACCAGGTCATACAGCCTGTCAGTCACACTGTGTGCTAGTTGTATTGGTGCTGTGACCCGGTCATACAGCGTGCAGGTCACATTGTGTGCGATTCGTACCAGCGCTGTGACCAGGTCGTACAGCCTGTCAGTCACACTGTGTTCTGGTTGTACTGGCGCTGTGACCTGGTCGTACAGCGTACAGGTCACAATGTGTGGTGGTCGTACCGACGCTGTGACAGGGTCATACAGCCTGTCAGTCACACTGTGTGCTGGTCGTACTGGCGCTGTGACCAGGTCGTACAGCCTGTCAGTCACACTGTGTTCTGGTTGTACTGGCGCTGTGACCTGGTCGTACAGCGTACAGGTCACAATGTGTGGTGGTCGTACCGGCGCTGTGACAGGGTCATACAGCCTGTCAGTCACACTGTGTGCTGGTCGTACTGGCGCTGTGACCAGGTCGTACAGCCTGTCAGTCACACTGTGTGCTGGTCGTACCGGCGCTGTGACCCGGTCGTACAGCCTGTCACTCACACAGTGTGCTACTTGTATCGGCGCTGTGACCCGGTCGTACAGCCTGTCAGTCACACAGTGTGCTACTTGTATCGGCGCTGTGACCCGGTCGTACAGCCTGTCAGTCACACAGTGTGCTACTTGTATCGGCGCTGTGACCAGGTCGTACAGCCTGTCAGTCACACTGTGTGCTGGTTGTACCGGCGCTGTGACCCCGTCGTACAGCGTACAGGTCACACTGTGTGCTGGTTGTACCGGCGCTGTGACCCGGTCGTACAGCGTACAGGTCACACTGTGTGCTGGTTGTACTGGCGCTGTGACCCGGTCGTACAGCGTACAGGTCACACTGTGTGCTGGTTGTACTGGCGCTGTGACCCGGTTGTACAGCGTACAGGTCACACTGTGTGCTGGTTGTACTGGCGCTGTGACCCGGTCGTACAGCGTACAGGTCACACTATGTGCTGGTTGTACTGGCGCTGTGACCCGGTCGTACAGCGTACAGGCCACACTGTGTGGTGGTCGAACCAGCGCTGTGACAGGATCGTACAGCCTGTCAGTCACACTGTGTGCTGGTTGTACTGGTGCTGTGACCCGGTCGTACAGCGTACAGGTCACATTGTGTGCCGGTTGTACTGGCGCTGTGACCTGGTCTTACAGCGTACAGGTCACACTGTGTGGTGGTCGTACCGGCGCTGTGATCAGGTTGTACAGCCTGTCAGTCACACTGTGTACTGGTTGTACTGGCGCTGTGACCAGGTTGTACAGTCTACAGGTCACACTGTGTGCTGGTTGTACTGGCGCTGTGAGCAGGTCGTACAGTGTACAGGTCACACTGTGTGCTGGTTGTACTGGCGCTGTGACCCGGTCGTAGAGTGTACAGGTCACACTGTGTGCTGGTTGTACTGGCGCTGTGACCCGGTCGTACAGCGTACAGGTCACACTTTGTGGTGGTCGTACCGGCACTGTGACAGGGTCATACAGCCTGTCAGTCACACTGTGTGGTGGTCGTACCGGCTCTGTGACCAAGTCGTACTGTGTACAGGTCACACTGTGTGCTGGTTGTACTGGTGCTGTGACCAGGTCGTACAGCGTACAGGTCACACTGTGTGGTGGTCGTACCGGCTCTGTGACCAAGTCGTACTGTGTACAGGTCACACTGTGTGGTGGTCGTACCGGCTCTGTGACCAAGTCGTACAGCGTACAGGTCACACTGTGTGGTGGTCGTACCGGCTCTGTGACCAAGTCGTACAGCGTACAGGTCACACTGTGTGGTGGTCATACCGGCTCTGTGACCAAGTCGTACAGCGTACAGGTCACACTGTGTGGTGGTCGTACCGGCTCTGTGACCAAGTCGTACAGCGTACAGGTCACACTGTGTGGTGGTCATACCGGCTCTGTGACCAAGTCGTACAGCGTACAGGTCACACTGTGTGGTGGTCATATCGGCTCTGTGACCAGGTCGTACTGCGTACAGGTCACACTGTGTGGTGGTGATACTTTATCTTGGTTGGTTGTGACTTGTTTCTCCTTTAGGAAGCCCTTCAGCGCTGTGGCTTTTTCTCGGGACGGAAAATATCTGGCCACTGGTGAGGTAAGCCCTACAGTTTCTGTTTCAGGATAAGTGCTTGCTGCAGACGGTCAGACTGACGTGTTCTGTCCTCTCAGAGTGGACACTTGCCCTGTGTGCGTCTGTGGGACGTGGACGGCGCTCAGGTGGCTGAGGTCCAGAGCCATAAGTACGGTGTGGCCTGTGTGGCGTTCTCGGCTGCTGGCGACTACATCGTGTCTGTTGGGTACCAGCACGACATGACCGTCAGTGTGTGGGACTGGAGGGTGAGGAGTCTGGAACACGAACACACACATACTCAGCAGTGATGATCATTTTTTGCTGACAATCAATTCTTTAAAATGTCTCTAATTTCATTTGAGAACTTCAAGTCTGTCCAGAACCATACGGGCCTGATGACCCGCTGTGACCCAGGCGTAAAACAAGACAAACATTTGACTCTGCGCATGTTACAGTTTACAAATTAGCTCACAACAAACGAGGACATTATTTTTGCATTGAGATGTAAATTATATGTTGGTGCAGCAAAGTAAAATGGTAAAATCAAGTATGTGGTTTTCTGTGAGCCACAGACTGTAAAGCCCTGGTCCCACCAAATAATGAACAGTGAATGAGTCTCTCGGTGTGCTTTTTTTGCTATGAGAGGAGGTATTACAGCAGTCATGGGAGAATAGTGGCTCTGAGAGGCAGAATATTTGGTTAACGAGGCTCATCTGAGCGTAGCGCTAATGTCAATAAGTTCAGAATTTAGCAACAGCAACGCGGGACAGTTTGTGTACGAGGTACTACGAGGACTAATGAGGATTTTAGAGGGATGTTTGTGGTGGGGACGAGGCTGTAAAAGCCCATTAAGCCCTGGTCCCACTGAGTAATGAAGGATGAATAATGAGCCACGCAGCATGTTTTCTTTGCTACCAGAGGGTTTCTTCAACAATCGTGGGAGTTTCCTGGCTCTTAGAGTCACTATCTTCAGTTAACAAGGCTCCTCTCTGAGCGTGGCGCTAATTTCAAGAAGTTCAAAATTTAGCAACAACAGCGTGGCACAGTTTGCGTACGAGGTTTTAGAGGTGTGTGTGTGGTGCTTACGAGGCTGCTAAAAGTCCATTATCCCAGAACCTGGCAGCTACGAGGACCTGTTTGTGGAGCGGCTGCCCTCTTGCGCACACAATTCCACCTGCTCTCTGCGCTGGACGCTGTATATGGGTTGCTGCAGACTTTACCTGAGCGCCCTCTGGTGGCCGTTTTGGCTGATGAAAACATCGCCAAGCTCAATACAAATACATGTAATTTGTTCACTTTTCAAAGGGGTCAACGTTGTCAATAAAGTCAATTTAATGTTAGAAGCAAATTAGAGACAAAACAAAACCAGACATTCAATGCAGCCCGAGCGAGTTTTCATCGGGCGGCTAGTCATGTAAGTACAAATTCTTGCTGTCAGATTTGCCACTTCGCCAGAAGTTCCAATTTCCCGCGGATCAGCAGTTTGCCTCGTTTTTTGTCTTGCCAGGAAACGTTTTTGAGATCAGTGTAAATCCGGTGTCAAATTCTGGGGGGTAGGCATTGATCAGAGGGGCCAGCTCCATCTCCACTCTCCATGGCTTGTAGACAAACCATGTGCTAGTCACCTGTATGTCACCTGTATGTCACAAGAGTCCTGATTGGGCATTATTCATGGTGTGTGTCCTTCTTACAGCACCACTTGGTTGAGAGATCACGTATGCACACATTTCTCCCTCATTCAAGCAGACAGCATAAACTGATCAGCAGAAAAATGACCAGTGGATAATTTGCACCTTTCACTGGGAAACAACACAGCCATGAAAAATACATTTATTTATTTTTTTTAACTATTGCAGAGACTGAAATAAAGTCACATGACTGTTGTCCGGTTCAGAAAGCTCACTTTCCTCCTCTTTCAACCGGGTTGCCACACAGAAAAAGCTTTGGACTTTACAAAGAATGGAATAAAGAAAACGGATGGCTTTAATGTTCCTATTAATATATGAACACGTTCCAGACGAGGCGTTTTGTGTAGGTGCTTCATGCTGACGGCAGCTTAGAAATAATGCACATGAAGACTCCAAACTGAATGCACTGTACAGCAATGTGGAATTTGGTCTCATATATGCCCAGATTTGCTCCTAGAATCTCCCATTTAATAAAATTTTCCGGGGGCAGGCCCCCCCAAACCTCCACCATTAGACATGGCCCCCTCTACGCCTTTCCCACATGGTGGTGGCTTCATGGCTGTTCGGTTCTTTGGGTCACTGGTTAATAAAACAGTAAAAATTTCATTGGTATGGGAATCTGGTTAAAATATTAAGAGTAATTCATTTTATCCAGTCATTTCAGTTGTAAGTTTATATATATCCCCGTAATCCTTTATTATGTTTGGTACATGACGGTCATTAAAACTGACCATGTGCGGTTACTTATCATTAACCCATCGTCAGGAGCACACAGCCTGTCGGTATGGAGCAACTTGTAAACTGTGAAATGTTTACTGAAAGCTACCAATTGCTAATGTACCTTGCTTTAGAAGCAGTTTAAAGCACAGTTAGTTTGTAATTATTTACTTTACTGCTCTATGTCCGTGTAGCATGAAGGAAAGTTGGTTAAATTCAGTGGTGGGCACAGATAACCAAAAAATTAACTTCGATAACAGATAATCAGATAACTGAAAAGTTATCTTTGATAAAGATAAAACGATAAACCACCCAAAAATGTATCGGAAGTTACAGATAACCGATAAATTCCAGTATTGTCTCTGGTACATTTGCAACTACTAACAAGCTAAATTTGAGTTTTAACACCACGATCGCTTTTGGAAGCATCAAAAGTGACAACAGACCTAAACAATGAGTCAGCACTTCTATGTTTGAATATCCTGCCTCCTGCTGGAAGCTCTTGTTCACTACATGGCTTCCAGCACAGAAGGAAGCTGAGAGTAGCCACAAAGCTCAGCTCTCTACTAATCACAACACTCCGGTCAGGCGGAGGTCTTGGAAAATAAAGTCATGCTGACTTATGGTTTTGTGTGAATACAGATAGAATAACTCCATTAATGTCAATTCTGTCATTTGTACAAATTTAAAATATAACATATATCTTTTGATGTTGAATAATGCACTAATTATGAGGTTTTGTAACAAACACAGACAGATCACAAAGGATTCTGGGTAAAAGTGCCTCTGCTAAACACTGATTGGTTCAGTCATTCATTATGTAAACCAACACGTTAATGTGACGTGTGTCGTGTGTTGGTGTTTACAGATAAATGTGCTTTTGTAAAATATTCCATTTTTTATTTATAAAAACAGGCATTTTTACGGAGCCCTGGAAGTGTCATCACAAAATGTTTTGCATGTGGAGAGAATGTGCGCACGTTTGATGATGTAAAACGTGCACTCAATATTGTCTTGACACATAAATGTTGGCTTTACACTGTGCTAGTGTTGGCCCTTTTTCATTCGTGCAAGAATTTTTTGGACCGAGTTTCAGGTTAATCACGTGTCCTGCATCGTGTAGTGTACATGGAGTAACAAGCTGAGTTTAACATCTCACGACCACCTCCTGATCACCGATCGTATGATCAAATGAAAATCAAACCTGTTTGATATTATTCTGGTTGGCCGTCGTGAGGGTATCCTGCTGCTGAAGAGCTACAAGCGTCCAACCGCTCACACTGTGCATGTACAAACATCGCAGAGCTGTCTTGTAATTTTTTTTTTATTATTTTTTTTATAAACTTTGATGTCTCCCATCGAAAGGGTTTGTAAATTAAGTTTGAAAAAAAACTTAACTTGTGATTAAAATATCATACAATGTCTGTTCAGCTTCAGGGCGAATACTGCCATGAACTGCCATGAACACTACTGGCTAGTAGAAGGCAGTAGAGGCCTTGAAAACTTGCCAAAACAAAATTCCAGATAATCTGTCTGTTACATTTAAGATGCGTGGAATCTAACAAACGCAAATACAATAACCTATAAACCCAGAGAATATATTCACGAGGGTTTTAGGCACTAGAGTTTAATGCTGGTGTCCGTGGAGCCTGAACAGAGTGTCTGAAATGCATTTGTCATGTCGTGAACATACTGAGATTACCCTATTCTACCCTTAATGCACTACTGGGCACAGCATGTCCACACTAAAACCTTAAAAATTAGTACTTTAAAACTAAAACATATCGCTGATATTTTTACTTTATAAAACTTCAGACATGACAGTAATTTTAAATAACTTGTCCAAAATTAGTTTGGTTAAAATTTGAACCATAAGTTAATGATGTATGCCTCTGGATGACTTGGGTGATATTGCCCGTGTATCAGTATGGTGTTAAAAGAAATGCTTTTTTTTTTTTTTTTTTTTTTTTTTTTTTTTTTTTTGGAACCAGTTCTCCTTTGCCTGCAGAGGATAGAGCAGTTTCTTCTAGAAGCAGCTCTCTTCTGTTTGCAGAGGGTAGAACTACACATCTGTTAGGAAACGTAACAGGTAGGTGCTCAACTGATTTTAAATTTTAAAAATGTTTGCTGCTGTTCAGATTTGTTTACTATGTTATTAGTCTAAAAGTTATCGGACAAAAATTTATCGGAAGATAATTAGTCCGATAATGGTTTTTAAAGTTATCTAAAAAGATAATCCGAAAATGAAAACATTATCTTCGATAATTATCTGTTATCGGATTATCGGAACTGTGCCCACCACTGGTTAAATTGCATCACGTGTGGTGCGTGGCGTGAGGGGAGCGTGCTCTCTGTTAGCCATATTAGCTGTAGCCAAAACTGTGTTTGGTGATTACCAAGCCAAATAATGTAGCGGACGATAGCGTAGTAGGCTTTAAAGGAGTCGTGCTTGTCTAAAGGGCTGTCTCTGAGCGTCAAATTGGGCTTTATGCACTGTGCCAGTCGGAGCGTGGGGGAGCTGCGCTCTGTGCAAGCGTGTTCAACACTATGCATGATGGGAAATGTAGTCTGCGGGGCCTACTGCGTTAGTCGGAGATTAGAAAACCAGGGAATATAGATTGGATGGGGTTTATAAGAATAATTATAAGTATACAAGTATTAAAAATTAGAAATAAAGGTCATTATTTGTAGCTAAATAGTAGAATGTATTCTTTAAGTGAAATGATGTTACAATTATATTCAGTGAATATAATTGTAAATTTTGTTCATTTCTTTGTGTTTTCAGGTTTATGACCTGTGGGGTGTTCTGTTTGAAATGATAATAAACTATAAAACTAAAGACAAACACAAGTCATACAGGTGTGCTGCCTGTCACTAACCCATTTGGAGGGTGTAATCAAAACATCCGAACAATGGCCCTTCAGGCCATTCCAGCTTTTTCCTGTTGACACCTGTTGATCTCAGCAGTTTCTTAAAAGGAAAAAAAAATGCTCTTCTTGGGATTTGTATCCATGACAACAACTGATGATTACTATGCACGTCAATAGAAAGTACTCACTCTCAGCAGTACCATAGTGTCTGACCAAACAACTGTCACAGATTTTTTTTTAAAATTTTGTGTGTATTATGACCGATTTTGTGAGAAATCGGCTGATCACAGAAGCTTCACCCATCACAGCTTCGCCTTCGCTGAGTGACAAGTTTTACTTCATTTGAATGGTTGCCTGAAAAGACACTGCAGTGACGGCACAGAGCTTTTCTCAAAAGTTCCAGGATCTTCACATTATGGCCCAGTCACACGGCACACGACGATTCCTGAACGAAGGGAAAAAGTTTAAAAAAGTCACTATTCATCAGTGGTGGGCACACTTCCAATAATCCGATAACAGATAATTATCGAAGATAATGTTTTCATTATCGGATTATCTTTTTAGATAAATTTAAAAGCCATCATCGGACTAATTATCTTCCGATGAATTACTGTCCGATAACTTTTAGACCGATAACGTACTAAACTAAGCTGAACGGTGAAAAACATTTTTAAAACTGTTAAAGCTGTTGAGACCTACCTGTTAAAAGTTTCCTAATAGGCATGTTGTTCTACCCTCTGCAAACAGAAACCACTCTATCGTCTGTAAGCAAAGGAAAACTGTTGACCAAAAAAAAAAGTCATTTCCTTTAACACCATACTAACATAATCGCAATGTCACCAAGTCATCCAGAGGCATACATGTTTAACTTATGGTTCAAATTTTATCCATTCATTTTAGACAAGTTATTTAAAATTATTGTCATGTCTGAAGTTTATAAAGTGAAAATATCAGATATATGTTTTCGTTTTAAAGTAATGTGCTAATTTTTAAGGTTTTGTGAGCACATGCTGTGCCAGGCAGCAATGCATTATAGGTAGCATAAGGTAATCTCAGACGTTCATGACAGGACAAATGCATTTCAGACACTCTGTTCAGGGTCCACAGATAACAGCATTAAACTCTAGTGCCTAAAACTCTCGTGAATATATTCTCTGGGTTTCTAGACGTTAGTGTATTTGCGTTTGTTAAATTCCACGCATCTTAAATGTAGCAGACACGGATTATCTGGAATTTTGTTTGACATTTTTTCAAGGCCGCTACTGCCATCTACTGGCCAGGAGTGTTCATGGCAGTATTAAACATCTGGGTATACATGGGGTACATGTTCTGTTAGACCTCAGTGCTGCTTTTGATACTGTTGACCATAAAATTTTATTAGAGATTAGAGCATGCCATAGGTATTAAAGGCACTGCGCTGCGGTGGTTTGATTCATATTTATCTAATAGATTACAATTTGTTAATGTAAATGGGGAATCTTCTTCATAGACTAAGGTTAATTATGGAGTTCCACAGGGTTCTGTGCTAGGACCAATTTTATTCACTTTATACATGCTTCCCTTAGGCAGTATCATTAGACGACATTGCTTAAATTTTCATTGTTACGCAGATGATACCCAGCTTTATCTATCCATGAAGCCAGAGGACACACACCAATTAGCTAAACTGCAGGATTGTCTTACAGACATAAAGACATGGATGACCTGTAATTTCCTGCTTTTAAACTCAGATAAAACTGAAGTTATTGTACTGGGCCCCACAAATCTTAGAAACATGGTGTCTAACCAGATCCTTACTCTGGATGGCATTACCCTGACCTCTAGTAATACTGTGAGAAATCTTGGAGTCATTTTTGATCAGGATATGTCATTCAATGCGCATATTAAACAAATATGTAGGACTGCTTTTTTGCATTTATGCAATATCTCTAAAATTAGAAAGGTCTTGTCTCAGATTGATGCTGAAAAACTAATTCATGCATTTATTTCCTCTAGGCTGGACTATTGTAATTCATTATTATCAGGTTGTCCTAAAAGTTCCCTGAAAAGCCTTCAGTTAATTCAAAATGCTGCAGCTAGAGTACTAACGGGGACTAGAAGGAGAGAGCATATCTCACCCATATTGGCCTCTCTTCATTGGCTTCCTGTTAATTCTAGAATAGAATTTAAAATTATTCTTACTTATAAGGTTTTGAATAATCAGGTCCCATCTTATCTTAGGGACCTCGTAGTACCATATCACCCCAATAGAGCACTTCGCTCTCAGACTGCAGGCTTACTTGTAGTTCCTAGGGTTTATAAGAGTAGAATGGGAGGCAGAGCCTTCAGCTTTCAGGCTCCTCTCCTGTGGAACCAGCTCCCAATTCGGATCAGGGAGACAGACACCCTCTCTACTTTTAAGATTAGGCTTAAAACTTTCCTTTTTTCTAAAGCTTATAGTTAGGGCTGGATCAGGTGACCCTGAACCATCCCTTAGTTATGCTGCTATAGACTTAGACTGCTGGGGGGTTCCCATGATGCACTGAGTGTTTCTTTCTCCTTTTGCTCTGTATGCACCACTCTGCATTTAATAATTAGTGATTGATCTCTGCTCCCCTCCACAGCATGTCTTTTTCCTGATTCTCTCCCTCAGCCCCAACCAGTCCCAGCAGAAGACTGCCCCTCCCTGAGCCTGGTTCTGCTGGAGGTTTCTTCCTGTTAAAAGGGAGTTTTTCCTTCCCACTGTCGCCAAGTGCTTGCTCACAGGGGGTCGTTTTGACCGTTGGGGTTTTTACGTAATTATTGTATGGCCTTGCCTTACAATATAAAGCGCCTTGGGGCAACTGTTTGTTGTGATTTGGTGCTATATAAATAAAATTGATTGAATTGATTGATTGATGGCTGCTCTCAAAGTGTTGGTATTGTCCATTGTCCAGGCGCTTTTTGTGTGCATATATTTGTTAACTTTGTATTCTAAAACGACGGTTAGAAGTAATTCCGACTCCTTATCTGTCCACACGAACGAGGTTGGCGCCATGTTTTTAGTTTTTGTGGAAGTGACGACAAGAGAATAAGGCTCCTGATTGGATAGAATTTTAATCAGTACCGCCACCCAAAGGTTTGGCAGACTAATTACAACACATTTATACGGTTCGATGTGGATGGATTTTTTTTTTTAAACGACGTAGTGTGGATATCTGTCTATCTATCTTATCTATCTATCGTTCATGTATATATATATATATATATGTATGTATATATACTAAACCATATATATTGATTTATAACTGAAAACTGTCAAAGGTGGAATAAATATAAGTAAAGATGATTGAATATATCAGAGCAGTAAGTTAATCAGTCCGTGTGAACGCGCGCATTGACTCACGTGCGTTTATTCCACTAGCTGCAGCTGATCCACAACGTGAATTCTTCCTTCCAGAACAGCTCTTTATATAATCATCTGAATCATCTACCTGTTGCCACATGTACAGAAGAGCTGGATTATCATTCCTACACTCATATTGTTATATTTAAAAAAAAAATAAGCACACGCAGCAGCTGCCGCTAATGCTGTATTCAAGTACTGTCGGAAATTACACAACTTTATTGTTGTTTCAAATTCAGCAGTTGCTTGTGGCAAAATAATTAATTGTATCCACACAAAAGATTAATTCTTCCCTATATAAGGTGCCTGAGTGCATTGAACCTGACTCTCCCCCCAGATAAAAAAAAAAATCCAAGCAAGCAGGCTGAGTTTGCCCTGTAATTTCTGACAGTACATGAATGCAGCAGCAGCCTCAGCGCTCACAAACCGGCTTCTGCACAGTGTGAAAACATGCAGCTGCTCAAACGAAGTCAAACTAAATGCTAACGTTACAAAAACTAAACAAACAATTAAAAAACGTCAAGAACGACAGCAAAATGAAACATGGATGAATTGAGGTTTTTCGTTGCCCTTCGTTCACATTTTTCAACAGTTTAAAAATCCTGACGAAGCGCCAGCTGCAGCAACGAAGCTGCGTGAAGGTTAAGTGATGCCAACGAAAGTCCAGATTTCTTGTTTCGTCAGGGCTTCGTTGTCCTTCGTTATGTGCCGTGTGACTGGGACATTACAACGCTTCAGCTTACAGCGGATGTGACCGCCTCACATCCGCTCGTTCTCATTTAGAGCAACTGAAAAAAGATGCTTGTGCTCAGAAAAAACCACTGTATGGACACAGGACCGAATGTTTTTTTTTTTTTTTTTTTTTCTCGAAACTTTATTTCAACAAATGCAATAACAAACAGTAAACGAACAAAAAACAAGGCCACAATAACGTTCTCAGTATTATCATGAGAAATAGAGATAAAAAAAAAAAGACATGCATTTTTACATTTACTATTGGCTGAATCTAAATCCCCCTTAGTAAGCCTTACTTTGATTGGATTGTTCTCGAGAGCGGCATTCTGATTGGGTGTAACTGAAGCCGGGCGCTTTTTTTTTTTCTTTTCTTTTTAAAGAATTAAATGTACAAACCATCTTGGCATTTAACAATTTGAAACATTCTAGTGCGGTTTACAAGGCACATGTAACTTAAAAGAAGAAAAGAAGAGAGAGACATACACACACACACACAAAAAGATATGCATCCAAACAGGGCCGAATGTGATGTGCACAAGGTTCTAACAGAGAACCTCGTTTTCAGGTCACTCGAACGTTTAAATCGATCATACTCGTGACTTGTATGTGGCTGCCCTCACTCAGGTCATTGGCCTTGAAATTTTAATTTTAATTTAAATTTTAATTTAAATTTTAATCATTAAAAGTATACTTCAGAAACGTTTCTGCCAAACAAAACCACAGCCACATTACCCATCATGCTTTCCACTTGTCATGTGTATTTCAGCAAATCACAATGCGGTTTGGCAGCCTCACCACAGTTTGACATCTTTACTTTCCCAGAATGCACATTCTCATTGAAGCCTGTGGGTCTGTTTTGTGGTTCAGAAGGGGCTGATTGTTGCCTCCAACAAGGTGTCCAGCAGGGTCCTCGCTGTCGCCTTCGGACAGGACAGCAGCTACTTCGTCACCGCCGGCAACAGGCATGTCAAGTTCTGGTACCTGGAAGCCTCCAAAGAACGACGGGTATGACATCACACAGTCATCTGACCGAGGCCACGTCTCGCACCAACGTGGAGTCACGACGAACACAAAAACATCAACAAACAAACATACAATCCAGAAAAAAGTATTTTAAAAACATTTCTTCGAACAACAGTGAACAAATTTCTGAGAAGCGTCACTGAATGAAGTAACAGCAGGAGAGTGTTTAATGATCTGCTCTCATCCACTTTCTGGAACCACAAGATGACGAGATACAAGACCAAAAGAAATCACAGGGTTCTCCCCAGAAAGTTTTAGCGGTGCTGTTGGCATTTATCACCCGAGGCAGCGCGTTCTGAGTCATTTTGACTGGTTTTAGATGCATTGACAGCAAGAATAATACACAAAAAATGGCACTTACGTTGTAATATCAAAGTTCTTTTTGTATTTTTCTGTATAAGTTAATAAAATAAATAACATTGAAACATTTAAAAACACATTGTTTGATGAACATAACATTTGCTCCCATCTTCTTTAAAATTGACACACTGTACCTTTAATCCAGTCAGTTTTTCTGTCATGTTCACAGTTTAGCATTTTTTTTTCAGCATTTCTGAGTGGGATTGCATACTTATTATTAAAAAAAAACAAAAAAAAAAACAACAAAACCCCTAATTGTCTTGTTTGAACAAGAGCTAAACCTGGACTGATTGGATTGTCAAATCAGAATCAAATTTATTGCCAAGTAAGTTCTCACATACAAGTAATTTGATCTGCTGTCACTGGTGCATAAACAACAATAATAAAAAGAAAATGAAAAAAAAAAAATCTGGAAAAAATAAAGGAGTAAATTTGCTCTTTTAAAGATGAATCCTGGATGAAAAACTTTCTGGATCACTTTTCACACTTTACTGTTTCACTGAAGCTGTGTGGTGAAGATGATCGTTTATTAAAATTGCTTCACTGCTTTTTACAGCTGTAGCACATGATGTTCACACTTTCTTCTCTCTCTCTCTCTCTCTCTCTCTCTCTCTCTCTCTCTCTCTCTCTCTCTCTCTGCGGTGGATGGAGGGGCGAGCAGGCAGTTCAGCACAAACAGCCTGGCTGCATTTTAGAGAACTACCTGAGAGCAGAGAACAGTATAACGGCGCTGTGATAACGCTATGATGGCGCGGTGCTGTTCTTCCGTTGTCTGGGGAGAACCCTGAATCACAAATTAATATTTACTGCTCCCCATCAGTTCCACTGTTAAAATGGAGTTTAGCACAAACTTAAATCTCATCAGCACATAAGATCTGTATTCAGATTCAGAAAATAGATGACAGTTGATGATAGGTGACACTTGACAATACAAATGTACAGGAAATTTTGGGAGCCCATGCTAAAGAATGGGGGGAAAAAATACCAATACACAAAGCCCGTGACCATAGGTATGGGCTTTGTGCCGATAGGGTCATATTAGAAAAAACTGTTGCCATGGTAAACAGTACTGTTGACAACAAAATAGCTATTTTGTTGTTTTCTGTTCAATAAAAGGTGACACTTGTTGCATAATATACAGATTTTTCACATCAAGAATATCAAACCCGTTGATCGTGATTTTTCACTGCTGATCCTTTTTTTAGTGCAGCAGATAAGAGAATATTTACTGAGGAATCCTTCAAATGGTGATGCAAGCACTAAATTCAGCACAAATACTCCTTAGATATTACTCTTTTGGACAAAAACGATTGGCCACTTGAATTTTCACGAGGCAGTCAGGTAGGGGTCAATTGAAGAACTACACTGGAGAATTTTTCATTTTAACCCTATTATATTGAAAAATATAACAGATTATTTGTCTGATCACAGAGATTCCAAAAAGGTTAATTGGGTTTTAAAAAGCAATAGTCTGCACCATGTGTCATGCTTAGTTATATATTACAGGGTAACATATGTCAAATGTCTTAGGGGGTGGTGGCCAAGTGGTTAATGCGCTTGGTTTCAGTGCAGAAGGTTCTGCGTTCAAATCCCATCCCTGCCACATTTCTCCGTGTAATGTGGAGTTGCATCAGGAAGGGCATCCGGCGTAAAACCTGTGCCAATTCAACATGGAGATCCACCTTGGATTTGCTGTGGCGACCCCGAGTACAAACAAGGGAGCAGCCGAAGGGACTTACTTTACTTATGGATTAATTTGACCCTCAACAAGCTTTTCTTTCAACAGTCATCACCTCCAATTCAAAGGTAAGATGTACAATTTCCTCTTTTTTCGACTCCGTGTTGTGAAGTTGTGGACTTTTCTGATCCATTTGCTGTGGCGACCCCGAGTGCAAACAAGGGAGCAGCCGAAGGGACTTACTTACGATATGTCACATGTCATAGAATCCAATTGACGGTGACCTTGTTTGACCTTTACTCTGGACATCGGCACAATCAAAACTATTGTATTATTATTATTATATTATAATATTATTATTATTATTGTATTAATTATTAGCTCGACCAATAATTTGCACCACTTTTTACCAGAATTGGAACAACTTTAACTCTTGATCACTGTACAAACTGAAATTGACCTTTGTCACCATTCTTGCTGTTTTTACCCCATAACATTCAGTCACAGATAGTCCATACTATACCTTTTGGTATCTTCATGATCAGACAAATAATGTGGTATAGTTATGAATATGATTGGAGCATCTTTTTATTTTGACCCCTGTGTACGTCTGGAAAGTATTCATAGCACTTCACTTTTCCCACATTTTATGTTACAACCTTATTCCAAAATGGAGTCAATTATTTTTTTTCCCTCAAAATTCCACTCAGAACACCCCATAATGATAACATGATCTGTTTTTCTTTTTTCTTTTTGGAAATTTATTAAAACATAAAAAAACTAAAATCACATGTCCATAAGTATTCACAGCCTTTGTTCAATACTTTGTTGATGCACCTTTGGCAGCAATTCCAGCCTCAAGTCTTCTTGAATATGATACCACAAGCTTGGTGCACCTATCTTTGGGCAGTTTGGTCCATTCATCTTTGCAGCACCTCTCAAGCTCCATCAGGTTGGCTGTGGAGCGTCGGTGCACAGACATTTTCAGATCTCTCCAGAGATGTTCAGTCGTATTCAGGTCTGAGCTCTGGCTGGGCCACTCAAGGACATTCACAGAGTTGTCCTGAAGCCACTCCTTTGATATCTTGGCTGTGTGTTTAGGGTCATTGTCCTGCTGAAAGATGAACCGTCGCCCCAGTGTGAGGTCCAGAGCGTTCTAGAGCAGGTTTTCATCCAGGTTGTCTCTGTACATTGCTGCATTCATCTTTCCCTCAATCCTGACTAGTCTCCCCGTTCCTGCTGCTGACAAACATCCCCACAGCATGATGCTGCCACCACCATGCTTCACTGTAGGGATGGTGCCTGGTTTCCTCCAAACATGATGCCAAAGAGTTCAATCTTTGTCTCATCAGACCAGAGAATTTTGTTTCTCCTGGTCTGAGAGTCCTTCAGGTGTCATTTGTCAAACTCCAGGTGGGCTGCCATGTGCCTTTTACTAAGGAGTGGCTTCTGTCTGGCCACTCTACCATACAGACCTGATTGGTGGATTGCTGCAGAGATGGTTGTCCTTCTGGAAGGTTCTCCTCTCTCCAATCAATCAATCAATCAATTTTTTTTATATAGCGCCAAATCACAACAAACAGTTGCCCCAAGGCGCTTTATATTGTAAGGCAAGGCCATACAATAATCATGTAAAACCCCAACGGTCAAAACGACCCCCTGTGAGCAAGCACTTGGCTACAGTGGGAAGGAAAAACTCCCTTTTAACAGGAAGAAACCTCCAGCAGAACCAGGCTCAGGGATGCCTCCACAGAGGAATGCCGGAGCTCTGACAGAGTGACCATCGGGTTCTTGGTCACCTCCCTGACTAAGGCCCTTCTCCCCTGATCGCTCAGTTTAGACGGGCAGCCAGCTGTAGGAAGAGTCCTGGTGGATTTGAACTTCTTCCATTTATAGATAATGGAGGCCACTGTGCTCATTGGGACCTTCAAAGCAGCAGAAATATTTCTGTTCCCTTCCCCAGATTTGTGCCTCCAGACAATCCTGACTCTGAGGTCTACAGACGATTCCTTTGACTTCATGCTTGGTTTGTGCTCTGACTGTCAACTGTGGGACCTTATATGTAGACAGGTGTGTGTCTTTCCAAATCATGTCCAATCAACTGAATGTACCCCAGGTGGACTCCAATTAAGCTGCAGAAACATCTCAAGGATGATCAGTGGAAACAGGAGGCACCTGAGCTCAATTCTGAGCTTCATGGCAACAACTGTGAATACTTATGAACATGTGATTTCTTAATTGTTTTTTTAGTACCCCCCCCCCCCCCCCCCCCCCCGACACACACACACACACCCCAAGAGGGGCTTTTCTTGGCACCATGAGCTTTGCATGGTGGAAAAAGTCACAAAACGCACCCGAAATCCGATCTGAGAGTTGAAACCAAAATGTGTAAAAATGTGATTTTAAATCCCATGAGGCTGGAAACAGATTCAGAATCAGTCGGTCACGTTGTACAGTGTTTATACTTTTTTTTAATGATGTTATGGTGTCGTCTGAAGCAGGTTTTTCTGAGGGGACGGTGAAAGCAGCATGGAACAGCTGAAGGCTAACTTTGGGACAAACAGAAAGACCTCATCATGACTGTGCTCTCTCCAGTAATTATGTCCTCTCTGCAGGTGAATAGTACAGTGCCTCTGATTGGTCGGTCAGGGTTGCTTGGCGACCATAAGAACAGTGTGTTCAGTGGCGTGGCGTGTGGGCGTGGCCCGATGGCTTCCAGCACCTACTGCATCACCAGTTCGGGTTTGCTGTGCCTGTTCACCGGCAGTCGAACCCTGACGGCCTGGGTCGACCTGAAGGTCAGTGGGCTTCAGAGGGACACCTGAAGGTTTTTTGGTTCTGCTGCGTCCTGTTTCTGACCCGGTGCTCGCTGTTGACAGACGGCGTCGGCGTGCTGCCTGGCGGTCAGTGATGACTTCATATTTTGTGGCTGTGCGGATGGTGTGGTGAGAGTTTTCAGTCCGTTCAACCTGCAGTACGTCACCACGCTCCCTCGGCCGCACCAACTCGGGGTCGATGTCACCTGGAAGGTCCGTCCCAGGTGAGCGTGTTAAAAATACACCAGAGAGTGTGAAAGAAGCCAGGCTGCTGACCACAGTGTGGGCTCTTCTTTCCAGCTTGCCACCTGCTGTTCCCTGTTACCCAGACACCGTGGCCCTGACCTTTGACCCGGTGGGCAGGTGTTTGACCTGTGTGTACAACGACCACAGCATGTACGTGTGGGAGGTGGGAGACACGAGGAATGTGAAGAAGGTCTACTCAGCTCTGTACCACAGCGGCTGTGTGTGGAGTCTGGAGGTGAGCGGGTGAAGACAGTTTGTCCACACGTGGACGTGTTTTACTCAGCCCCATGTGTCTCCTGTGAGTGGACACACAGAGTGCACCTGCTGTCTCTGAGGACAGTAGTGATGAGGTGTGGGGACCCTCTGTCCAGAGACGCAAGCAGGTCTCACTGGCCTGTGAGCTGAGTTCATGTTTGAAACACGATGCTGCTTCATGAAGTACGAAGAAAATTGAACAGCCAGTGAACCAAACGTGTGTTTTTTAAAAACAGACACACTGCTTCGCTTTAAATGTGCAGTCAGTCTACTTCAGATGATCACCGTGGACCGTCTTTCTCTTAAAAGGCTTTCTTTTACTCTGTGTATCGTGTTGGAAAGCTGTAGGTTTTGGTGCTACATTGATTAGCTTTTACACGGCTTATACGCATGCTCTCGTCTTCTGTTGTTTTGTCTGGGGACATTGCAGCACCACACACAGGCCTGGCATATGAACTACAACGTTAAACAGAGATTCGAGGCACAGAATTTGCCTCGAACATTTTTTGTAATTGAATTATTTGAGTTACTCAACTAATTGTTTCAGCCCTAATTAATAGCATCACAAATGTTGAGTCTTTTTTTGTTTTTGTTTTTTGTTTTTAAGCCAAGCAGTGTGGACTTGTCTTCCTTCCCTCAGTGCAGAGAAATCCTTTTATCAGTAAGCCAATAACAAACCAACTGGAGTTCAGGTGACAGCTGTTGTTGGACATCAGCAGTAACCAGCTACTACAAGGGCAGAATCGTCAGCATACAGCAGTAATGTGCAATTAATGCAAAAGGCATGAAGGTATCGTGATGGAATGATTCGTAAAGCATTGGAATAATTCAAATATCCCGAACCTGTTGGCTTCCAGTGGATTTGAGGCTCTGTTGGATTGATGATGTCTCATTTCCACACAAGAGAACTGCATTAGCAGAACAGCTTTCCCAACTTCAGGACATGCACATGGAGGTGGGGGGGTGGGGTCAGATTTTAGAGGGATCCACTGAGGTCTGAACGCAAATCGGGCTAGAATCCAGCTCACGCAGGGATCATGACATCATACTTCCTCACTACATCCCCTGCTGACAGCATCCTCTCGTGCTGGTGTTCTGTGCAGCTACAGTGGTGAGGACAGCAAACAGCCATTTTTCTCTGTGGCGCCTTGTCACCTAGAGCATCCGCCAAGTGTGCTGGTATCCAGATAAAAAGCACACACTTTTTCTTCAGCTTAGCTAAATGAACAGCTGCACTGCATGCTGCTGTGTTGAGAGAACTGTCCTCTGGGGCTGAATTCACACCCTGTGCTAGATGTTTGGTCAATCAGAAGCCCAGTCTGAAGCATCAGACAGCCACAGGATATGAATGTGTGAATATCATAGAAGTAACAAATGACAAGAGGACAAAATTGTAAACAAATGTGCAACCAGCAGGAAAGCTCTCCACTCAAAGTTTTGAGCATGCACAAAACTTTCCAACGGACTCAGCTGACATCAGCTCACAAAGACTGCAATAAAGGACTTTTGCAGGATGAAAACAGTATATATTACTCATACGTTTCCTCAGTCTGTCCTTGTTCTGTTGAAAAGAAAATGTTAAATTTCATAGGGGGGCTAAAAAGTTGCCCTCATATCTATGCTGTAATGTTATGTGTTAAGAATTTGTTATTCTAAATTTTTTTATGCTTTTTTTCTTTTACTGCAGACAAATATCAGTCTCACAAATTCATAATAATCAGTATCAGCCCTGACAAAAGTCATATCGGTCGAGCCCTCATATGAAAAGACTGTGGTGAGGGTCAGCACCTCCAAATCTGAGACCATGGCCTCGGTCAGAAATGTGCGGACTGCCCCCTCAGGGTCATGGGAGACTTACTTCCGCAAGTGTTGGAGATGAGGGACCTCTTGGTTTTGTTCACCAGTGGGGGTCAGTTGGAGCATGAGATCAATCAATGGAGTTGGGTGGCATCTGATGTTTTAGGGACGCTGCACCGGACTGTTGTGGTGATGAAGGAGCTGAGCCAGAAGGTGAGCCTCTTATTTTAGCACTTGATTTACCCTCCTGTCCTCACCTATGGTCATGAACTTCAGGCAATGTCTGAAAGAATAAGATAGCAAATAGAAATAAAGATAGCAAAAGGAGGTGCCCCATCAGGTACCTGGTCTTCCACTCAGGGACAGGGTGAGAAGCTCGACCATCCGAGAGGGACCCAGAGTAGAGCCACTGCTTCTTCCAAAGGAGCCAGTTGAGGTGGTTCGGGCGTGAGGTGAGGATGGTCCATGGCAGTCTACCTGGAGAGGTCAGGCATGTACAACCGGTCTTTGTCCCAGGGAAGACCAAGGACAGGCTGGGGGGATTATAGCTCCCAGCTGGCTTTGGAGCATCTTGGGATCCCCCAGGAAGTGATTGAGGACTTGGTTGACTCGGCTCAGATCTGGCGGTGGTGTTGATGCCATGTTTGGAGTCACTTGTGGTGGGCGTGGCTTGGGTTCTGGGATTATGTCTGCTGCTCCAAAACTATGGAATGAGCCACCATTAGACAAGTCTCCTCACTGTCCATTTTTAAAACCAGTCTTAAAATCCATTTTTACTCCCTGGCTTTTAGCACTGCATGAGACGCTGGTTTTTTGTTTTAACATTTTATGGTTTGCTTTTATTTATTGTTTTATTGTTTGTAATTGTTTTTAAAAAAAACAATGAAACAATTGTTCTTATTTATTTTATTGCTTTTAATTGTTTTATGTCCTTATGTACAGCACTTTTTCAACTACGGTTGTTTTAAAGAGCTATATCAATAAAGTTGAGTTGATATAAGACGATCAGTGTTGTACAGTATTTTTTTCGTAAATGAGTTAGAGGGTTTCTGTTCCTTGAAGTGGTCTGAGTGAGCTAACCTGTTGTAGCTTGTTAGCACGGTCAGTAATTGGACTTGTCTGTTCCAGGGTACAGGTTCCACATCGTGATTTAGTTTTTCTTTCCAGATGTATCCTGAGCTGTCTGATCCATCACAGGCCTGCCTTCCACTCGGCTCATTCTTCACATGTTCGTCAGACAACACCATCCGCTTGTGGCACGTCGATCCGCCTGCTACACACCGAAACATCTACAGCAGTGTAAGAGCGCGCTGTCATGCCTCAGATATCAACAGCTCTGTGTTTAGATAGTTCCTCACATCATCAGTCCAGAATCTGTCACAGAAAGCAAACAGAGGAACAGTTTAGATTTTCAGGGTTGAGCTGATGTCACTGAGTGGTGTGCATGTGGGGGGATGTCCACGCTGACATGCAGTAGGTTTGGACTTTTCTTTACTGAATGCTGTCACTTCCATTTTTTTGTCTTAATGCTGCTGGTCAGGATGAGTGTCACACCTTGTATCATGTCGCTATCTGTTGGCATCACTTTTTTTTTTCTGGCTTTACGTACTCTGTGCACCAGTGCCCTGTCGAGCAGGTGGTCTGAGCACCTGACTCCCGTCCCACTGGCTTTGGATTTTGTTGATCTGCATGCAGACCTGTGGTCTTCGACAAAGACGCACAGTGTTTTCAAATTGTTTCTTTGTGCACCCCCATGCTTGAGATAAATGGCAGAAAACTCCTTTTCCACATGACGTGCTCACACACTTTAATAAAGCCTGAGGTCATTTCTCTGGATGCTTTTACACAAAGTCAAAGGCACCAGAATATGTAACGACCAGTCCATTAAAAATAACTGCATTCCAGTGTGACAAAAATCACTGAGGATCTCTGGTAATAATTACTTCAGCTGCTTCCCCATATCAGACCTGTCCCATCTGAACAAATGATTCAGCAAAGCATTTATCAGTCAGTCAGTCAGATTGCATGCAAGACTGTTATGGAGGCAGCAGATGAATGATTCTGTCTTTGCTCCTTGTCTGTAGTTCATCTTCACCAGTAAGGTGAAAAACCTAGTGCACTTGGTTTCAGTGCAGAAGGTTCCCGGTTCAAACCCCACCCCTGCTGGTTTCTCCATGTAATGTGGAGTTGCATCAGGAAGGGCAAAACTTGTCCCAAATCAACATGCGGATCCACCTTGGGTTAGTCCAGTGATATTAGGTTCTTTTTTGGCCAAGCTCAGAAAATATTAGTAGAGCGCTGAAAATTGCTGGATGTGATCCTTTAACCATCCTGAACAACATATTAAAAGTCCCCATGTGTCCTCCTGGAGCTTTTCCTGGTGTGATGTCATGATGCCATGAGTGTCGTGGATGTCAAAAATAGTATTTCACCCATGGTCATCATTTATTTCTTTGCAGTGATATAATGTATCTTCAGTGTTTGATAGACAAGACTACTTCAAAATGAAACAGGTATTATGATAACAAGCCGACATCATGACGTCATTGTGACATCATGGCCACCAACATCTGCAGCAGCAGTGGTTAGAGGAGCTGCAATCCGACCAATTGTCCCCCGTCAACCAGCTGCACCTCAAACACTGCTCACTTTCATATCCTGCAGCTGCAGAAGTGGTTGTGAGCGACTGTGTGGCTGCAAGAAGTCAGGTCTATTCTGTACAGTTCTTTTTTTTTTTTAATTTTTAAATACTTTATTTGTAACTTTTCATTTTACAGGAAACAACACAATGCACACAGCCTTCTGCCCCCAAACAAGACATATAAACTGAAGACAAAGAGGAAAAAAGGACCAAATATCAAAAAGACAGCAATAATGGCAGCACAACCTAATAATAATAATAATAATAATACATTTGTAAATATATAAAAACAGATATTTTTAAAATAGTCACAAAAAAAACCCCATACATTGCTCCGTCATGTTTATGGTTTATATATTTATAAGATGATGATGTTGAATTTATGGTGTTTTTTTTTTTTTACATAGTTAAAGGAGTCAAAGTCACCCCAAATTTCTCACGACTGTTAGTTGTACAGCATCTCAGTTTTTCTAGCTGCAGCATGGAGCGCATGTCCTTAATCCAGCCATCAAATGAAGGAGGTTTGTCTGATTTCCACTGGAGAAGAATGAGTCTTCACACCATTAATGAGGCAAAACTTATGCCCCTTGCTTGTGATCTCGGAGCAGTGATCTCTGGCAGAGGAACTCCAAAAATGGAGATATATATGGGGAAGGGATCACTGTTGTCCTGCACATGTATGAATTGACATCAAAAATGTTTTCCAAAGCCTTTTCAGTGACTGACAAAGCCAAAACATATGTCCTATAGTAGCTGGACCCTGATAACACCTTAAACATGGCAGAACACTAGGATAAATTTTAGAAAGTTTGTCATTTGAATAATGTAGGCGATGCAGAACTTTGAATTGAGTTGTCTAATACAGACAGAGGAAGTGTGGATACAATCTAAGCAACACTGCCAAGACCTGTTAGAGTTGAGCCTGGTGTTAGGGAACAACTCAAATTATTGCAGAGAATAACCACACGGAAACACTGAATTTCTTTCCTGATCAGGGAGAGCCAGCATGACCCCTCGTCACTGTCTGTCAGTCAGCTCTGAAGGGCCCGCCCACTCTCTTCCAAGATTTATTGAAACAAGTTGTACACAGACATATTAAAAGAACAATATTCAGAAGCATAGCTGCGTTCCTTCAGTCAATTTACATTTGTGTCACTTTGCACCTGAAGGTGCCTTGTGGTCTGCTCAAACAGATAGTAATTGTTCTGCAAATTGAAACATTGCAGCACCAGCCTTGGGCTAGTGTAGAGGCTGTGTTCTCTGCTCAAGGTCGACTCGTTATACATCTGTGTTCAGCAAATACAAGGCTTACATTCTCATAGTTTTTTTTGTGAGCAAAGGTCATTCTACAGTTGTGAGCAGTTCAGTGATTAACTTAAGAAAATAATATTTAGGTGAAATCACACATACATGTATAAAAACAGAATCAAAGACAATCATTGATAAGTATCTTTTAAAGTTAAAATTCTTTAACATTATTCCCCCTGTTTTTCAGTGATAATGTCTTCATCCTCATCATCGCAAAACCACCACCTCCATGCTTGGACTTTCAGTGGCCTGGTCATCTTTGTAGAAACATTAAATACTTACATTCAGAGGAAGCAATGTTCTTAATCATCATTTTGCCCCGTTTGGATGGAGCATGACCCCAAATCAGACTGCAAAAGAGCTATGTAATCTCGATCTACCAACAAACTGTTGACTGTGGTGGAAATCATCGGTTGAGCCAATGATCGTACGAGAGGAATTATACAGCAAATTATAACACTCAGCAAGGTTAACAGGACAATAATTGGGATAAGCAGTTTTAACAGAATGTGATACCATGATCCAGAAAAGAACCATGAGGTCCAGCTATTATCTGTAACAAAATCCTTACTCAGTGTTCTTTAACATTGTTAGATTCTGGATAGCCAAACCTATTGTTCCGGCATCATCATCGTTGTTAGGGATGAATGTACAACAACTCTCTCCCACCATGGCACACACACCACCCGAGGCCGCAGTTAATTGATCCAAAACCATTTGATCTTGCATTTCCATGATCCTCAGAGCTGACAACTCCGCCCTTATGCCCTTAAGAGCCTCAACAGTGGAGTTCACAAATTAACTAAATCGGTAATTTAGAGTCTCCACACGCAGCCTCACCTTAGCCACACCCACCCAGGGGAAGAGTGACAACAGGACTTTCTGGTCTGTGGACCACAGCTTCGCGTCCAGAGGCACATCTGTTCCCCATATGGGGTCATGGGGAGCCAAGTCACGCTTAAAGCGATGACTGGTCGAGGGGTGAGCGACTACGACGTAGGAGTGCTGAGCCGTGGTTATTGGGGCACATCTACCTGTCCATCCCGCTGGGAGGGCTATGAAGGCATCGTGGCCACACAGCCAATACATGTTCACCTGAGCATAAGTTCCCATCAGGTCCGGTGCTTGGAAGTAATCTATACATTTACCCCCATAGGGAGCTTGAGTATGATTAAAGCTTCCATCCAATAGGCGAGTACACGGCCCCAAAATGACTTCACACAACACAGCTATTTTTCCCAAATTAGTAATTGGACCAGAAAACAAAGGCTGGTTGTTTGCATAACAGGTGAGTCGAGCTCCAGGATCAAGGAAAAGATTGGTGTGTATATGCGTTTCAAGTGACTCTTCTACAGGCAAGAAATATTTAAATGATATGTTTTTTTGTGTCATGATGGTTCCATAAGAGCCTGTATGTTGGTGACCTGATTGATTAAGTACCTTGGGGTTGATTGCTGATGCTACTACATGTGGAAACAAAAGGCTAACATTCAGGAGAGGCAGTGGTTTTATGCGTGGGTGTGTTGTGGAAACAGGCATCAAAGAACACACATAACAATTGTTCACATTCACTTCATTAGCCAAAAACGTAGCATATCTGTACCACATGTTCATCTGATATGGGTTACGTGGCGTATCAAACATCCATTCAAAACTTGATCGTGGTTTCACTTGCTTTTGGTCTGAATTGTAACTTGGTTCATATATTTTTTCATACCACCACATAGTAGATGCCACAGTTACAGCAATAATCGTCATTATTATCAGGGTGTGAAGTTTGCATCCTGCTCTGGCAGCAAAGCTCTCCATGGCTAAAACAGTGTTTTGAACAACCTGTAGATATTTCTCTCCTTCTGTCCCTGTGTTTTTTGTTTTTTTTTTTGTTGTTTTTTTTTCCCCAAGGGACAGAGAGAAACTACAGTTCTGGTCTTAAAGATGTCTTCTTTCTTTGGTGACAGTTCAAAAGGTGCAGTTTGTCTGGGCTTAGGGGCTGAAGGTGACAGTTCACAGTCTCAGTTCAGTTCAGCAAGGGACTGAGGGAATCTGGAACTCTTTTTATGTTATTTCCCTTCAGCTGTAGTGCATAAATCTGTACTATCATCAGTATGTGCAAGGCATGCTGCAACTGGAATTAAAATAATGTGTCATGTACTCTGTCCTGTGCCCTGTTCTTGACGTTTTCTTCAAACACAGGTGCACAGGAATAGAACAGGATTGTCTTGTCTCCCATTCTCAAAGATGCAGTTTCGTCTGCTTCTGTCTCCTGGTCTGGTCACGTCAGTGCTGTATTTCAAGCTTGTAGTACGTCTGCTTCTGATTCTGGTTCAAGTTAACAGGCCTCTAAGTTGCCAGGCCTCTCCTTGGTCACAGCTGGTTACTCGTCTGCTTCAGGACCCTGGTATCTGCTTCAACCTCTGGTCTTTGTCTTTGTTCGCTCCTGGTCACTCTCTGTCTCTGTTATAGGCCATCAGCCGACACTGTTACACGTCGCTCCCCTTGTCTTGTTTGGGATCTTTCAGGTATCTTTGTCTTTTGCAGTGGGATAGATGCACCTAAGATGACCTCTCTGCAATTTTCACTGCAGTGGGGGTGGTTAGCAGCACTTGGAATGGACCGTCCCACCTCGGAGATGACCAGTTCTTTCTCTTAATAGTCTTTATCAGCACCCAGTTGCCAATCTGGATCTGATTCTCAGGGCCCTGCACAGAAATAGGAGAGTCTGGTATCTTGTTAGCATGTATGACATTCTTATGGGATAACACACGTCTCATATAATCAACTAATCCCTCATCCTCATTATCAGGCTCAGCAATTTTCTGTAAATCCGGTATTCTGTAGGGCCCGCCATACAAAATTTCGAATGGCATAAGGCCAGTCTCTGAGCTGGGTGTTATGTGCATGTATAATTTCACCAAATCCAAACAATAAACCCAATTTTTTTTGTGTTTCTTCCATGCATTTCCTGAGCCTACTTTTAATTGTCCCATTTGTTCTTTCCACTAAACCTACACTTTGAGGATGATAAGCGCAGTGTGTTTTTGCATTTATTTTCAAGTGATCTGTTAAATGCTGAATGATTTTATTTACAAAATGTGTGCCATTATCACTGTACAATGTTTCAGGTGTCCCATGTCTTGGGATTATATCTCTACAAAGAATCTTCGCAACTGTCAGAGCATCTGCATGTTTAACAGGAAATATCTCCACCCATTTGCTGTATGCGTCAATCAGTACTAAGCAATATTTCCTCCCCTCACATTGGTTTAATTCAATAAAATCCATATGAATTGTTTGAAATGGGTATGTAGGTGTTGGGAATTTCCCTCGTTGTGGCCTCTCATTTCCCTGTGGGTTATGTTTTGCACAAATTAAGCATGCTCTGCAGTATTGCTTTGCATATGCCTGAAATCTGTTAAAAAATGATTATTAACCAGTCCAACCATCCCTGTCGTTGAGACATGACACCGCCCATGACTCCAAACAGCAGTCCACTTAAAAAGGCTGCGGGGCAGGACTGGTTTGTTCAAGGATCAGGCATAAATGCCATCAGCATTTTGGTGGACATTTTGACGTTCCCAAAGAGCTTTTTCAGACGCCTGGGCATGATTCTGCATATCTCCAAGAATTTGTAAATCCATGCTGACAGTTGCAGAAAGCAGGACCGTCAGTGTCCCCTGGGCTGCAGCCTTAGCGGTTTCATCCGCAAAACAATTACCACAGGAGATCGAGTCCTGACTGGTAGTATGCGCGGTGCACTTGCAAATGGCAACAGCTGTGGGAAGCTGGACTGCTTGCAACAAAGACAGCAAAAGATCTTTGTGTAAAACTGATTTTCCAGATGATGTAACCATCCCTCTATTTTTCCAATATTGGGCAAAAACATGGACTGTTGAGAAGGCATACTGACTATCAGTGTATATAATAACGCTTTTTCCCTTCATCAGTGTGCAGGCCTCAGTCAAAGCTATGAGCTCAGCAGCCTGGGCTGATAGATGACTTGGTAGAGATCGAGCAATAAGGATTTTGTCGGCCGAGAAGACAGCATCGCCTGAAGCATTAGTACCATCCCGATTTTTTTCTACAAGACCCATCAACAAAAATAATTTCAGAATTTGGAAGTGGAACATCGCTTAAATCTGAACGGGGCTTATGAATTTCCTCAGAATCAGTGAGACAGTCATGTGGCTCACCTTTCCCCTCAACAGGGAGAAGTGTGGCTGCATTTAAAACATGCATACATCTTTCCACAGTAAGATGTGGTTGAGACAACAAGGTAGTCATACATGACAAATGTCTGGCTGGAGAGAGGAAAGTCATATTCGTCTGTAACAAAAGTGCAGACACAGCATGTGGCACTTTTAATGTCAGTGAATGAAATAAAACTACTCCAGCAGAGGCTTGAACAGCCAGAGAAGCAGCGACTACCGCATGGACACAAGGTGGTAAACCTCGAGCCACAGGGTCCAACTTGGTGGAGTAAAAAGCCACTGGTCGCAGTTTACTGCCATATTGCTGTGTGAGCACTGATGTCATAAAGTCCCCTTTGCAATTGACCATCTGAACAAAAGGTTTACTGTAATCTGGCAGGGCCAGTGTTGCGGTTGAGGTTAAGGCCTTGTTAACATTACAGAAGGCTTGTTCAGTTTGTTCCGTCCATGTCAAAACAGCTGACATGGGAAGGTTTTCCCCATAAATCATGTTTGACAGGGGCCCTGTTATTTCAGCAAAATTTGGTATCCACTGCCTGCAGTAGTTAATTAGGCCCAAGAAAGACATCATTTGTTTTTTTTGTCAGTGGTTTAGGAGCTTTCAAAATGGCTGTTTTTCTGTCTTCAAGAATAGTACGGCCACCTGCGCTGATATTGTGTCCCAAATATTTTACTTGTGACTGACAATACTGGAGTTTATTTTTACTGGCTTTATGGCCGTTTTGTGCCAAAAAAGTCAATAAGGCCAAAGTGTCTTGTCTGATGCTGCTAAAATATCATCAACATACAACAATATGTTGTATGTTGTATGGATCATCGTGTTTTACTTGATAGGCTGGAAAATTACTTTGTGATTACTGGAAGTGTTCTTGCTTGGCTGATGTCATACTTATTGTGTTTTGTATAATAACACTACTTCTGGTCTTGGTAAAATGAAATTTGGGGTTCCACAGGGGTCTGTGTTAGGCCCCTTGCTTTTCTCACTCTTTATGGGTGCCCAAAACTCAACACATTACTCCCATCCTCAACAAACTTCATTGGCTTCCTGTTAGGTTCCGGGTGGAATATAAGATCTGCCTCCTGACTTATCAGTGTGTCTACGGCAGTGCACCAGTGTACCTCAAAGAACTTCTGTCCCCCCCATGAGCCCATGAGACGCCTCCACTCAAACAACAGTCACCTCCTCCAGGTCCCCAAAACCATGCTCCACACAATGGGGGACAGAGCCTTTCAGGCAGCAGCACCACGCCTGTGGAATGCCCTGCCCATCCACCTGAGGGCGCCACAGTCAGTGGACTCTTTTAAATCAAATCTTAAAATGTTTTTATTTCAGAAAGCTTATGAATTATAGTTGCTAATTTTAATTGATTTTAATTGATCGTGTTTTATTTTATTGTTGTTGATTGTTGTTTTATGCTTTGTTTAACCTCTGTGGCACTTTGAGATTTGTTTACAAATGTAAAGTGCAATATAAATAAAATGTATTATTATTATAGCACCCCTTGGGCATATTCTGCGGCATTATGGGATTGCCTTTCATTGTTATGCTGATGATACTCAATTGTACATGCTGGTAACTGCTGGTAATCTTGCCCATATAAAAGCCTTGGAAGATTGCCTTATATCTGTGAGACGTTGGTTGTCTAGTAATTTCCTACTCTTGAATTCTGATAAGACTGAAATGATGGTTCTTGGTCCAGCCAGACATCAGCATAATTTTGACCAGTTGGCGCTTAATTTTGGTTCGTGTGTTGTGCATCATACGGACAAAGTGAGGAATCTTGGAGTACTTTTCGATCCTACATTGTCTTTTGGTCCCCACATTAGAGACATTACGAGGACTGCCTTCTTTCATCTGCGAAATGTGGCGAGGATTCGGCCCATCCTGTCTATGGCTGATGCTGAGACTTTGATACATGCGTTTATTTCTTCCAGATTGGATTATTGTAATGTTTTATTTTCTGGCCTGCCGCAGTCTAGCATTCGAGGACTTCAGTTGGTACAAAATGCTGCTGCCAGACTTTTGACACAAAGTAGAAGGTTTGACCACATTACACCTATTCTGGCATCCCTTCATTGGCTACCGGTTTCTGCCAGATCGGATTTTAAAGTTTTATTGTTGGTTTATAAAATTGTTCATGGACTGGCACCTTCCTACCTGGCGGACTTGGTTAAGCCCTACGTACCTGCGAGGCCCCTGCGTTCGCAGGGCACAGGGCTTCTGTCTGTTCCGAGGATGAACAAGAAGTCTGTGGGGTATAGAGCCTTCTCCTACCGTGGTCTGACTCTTTGGAACGATCTACCTGCTATTATTCCGCAGTCTGACACGGTGGAGACTTTTAAATCAAGACTGAAGACCCATTTTTTTAGACTGTCTTATCATTAATTAAATTTGTTTGTGTTTGCTTTGTAATTTCCTTTTATTCTTCTGTGTTTTATCTTTTTATTGTGCTTGTCTTGCTTTTAATTTTGATTATAGATTCATTTGTGTTGTTGTGAATTGTGTGAAGCACCTTGGAGCGACTTTGTCGTGAGTTGGCGCTATATAAATTAATAAATTGAAATTGAACAATATTTGGCTTCCATGAGGTGGAACAAATTTTGCTAAGTTGCTATCCATAGCTTGCGAGAAAATAGTAGGGCTTTCAGCAAAACCTTGAGGCAGTCTGGTATATGTGTATCTCTTCCCTTCAAAAGTGAAGGCAAACCAAAACTGACTATTTTCATGGATAGGAATAAAGAAAAAGGCATTGCTGATATCTACTACTGAAAACCACTGGGCTTGGGGATTCAAGGAGTTCAGTAGTGTGTGTGGATCTGGAACACATGGGGCCCTTTGGACCACGGCAGCATTGACTGCCTGAGGGTCTTGCACCATTCTCCATCCTACGGAGGGGGGTGCCTTTTTCATTGGAAATATTGGCGTATTGCAAAGCGAATCAGGGCATTCAATCAAGACTCCTGCAGACAGTAAGGCCTCAATTACAGGCCTTATACCTTCAACAGCATCAGGTTTTAAGGGATACTGTTGCATACAAGGTCTGCATTCAGTTTTAGGTTGTATTCCTGTTATCAATCCTACATCCGCAGGTCCCTGAGACCATAGGCATACGGGAACAGTGGCTAGGTCATTGTCATCACACCATGAGCGGCTGGGTGGCGACGCGCAAATCCGTCCGCACGTCTTTCATTACAAAATCTCCCTTAACAGTGGAATGTCCGGATAAACTGCTGATCCCGACCTCTTCTGAAAGTTCTCTGTTCTCTCTCGACGTCCTGGGTCAACACAGGCTTAAATTTGGAAGTTTTCAGCTTGAAACAGGCTGACGACGGCGGCTCGGGGCGTGGTGCGCCGTCCGGCTCCGTGGGCAGTCCTTAAAGTGACAGTAAAACTCATTAATCTCTCATCAGCCCTTAAAATTTACACCGAAAACCGTCAGAATTTCTCGAATGGTGTCCACTTGGATGTGCCTTACAGTTTCTGAAAAAAATTTTGATCAAGCAAAGCGCCAGTCTCTCAGGAAGAAGTCAGACAAAGGAATTCAGACGAGGGGGGTGGACCAGTGCTCAAAGCCTGCCCACAGGCGAATGACACAACCGACAGGCGTGAAAAAACTCACGCATGCGCACGAGGGTTCAAGCTTGTCTGACGCAATCACACGTGATTCAAATCCATATAGTTTTTGAAAAAATAAAAAGGTTGGTTTCTTTTCTAATAGACCGTGTGTGTGTGTGTGTGTGTGTGTGTATATGTGTATGAGGTCTGTGAGAAAACTATCCGACCTTTTTATGCAAAAAATATATGGATTTGATTCATATGTTTTTACGTCAGCCAAGCTTGAACCTTGGTGCGCATGCGTGAGTTTTTTCACGCCTGTCGGTTGTGTCATTCGCCTGTGGGCAGGCTTTGAGTGAGCACTGGTCCACCCCTCTCGTCGTTTTTTCATTATGAGGAAATGGCGGAATGATTTGGGCTTTGTTCAATCAGAATTTTTTCAGAAACTGTTAGAGATAGGCAGCTGGAAAATATTCGGAAAATTCAGATGGCTTTCAGTGAAAATTTTATGGGCTTCACAGAGATTAAGGAGTGTTACTACCGCTTTAAGGATGGCCCACAATGGCGCACGGCGCGCCGCGCTCCGAGCTGCGATTGACAGGCAGAAACCACCAGATCATTTCTAAATGGATGGCTGTGTGGATCCGGGACCATCGTTTGCAATTTCTCTGGTTATCACAAGAGCTGGACATCAGCCATTTTCCGGCAGATTTCACTTTTAACAAGAGATTTTGTAATGGAAAGCCGCGCGGAGGCGTCGCGCATCACGACGGAGCCGCTGATGGAGCGAGACAAAGAACACCTCCGTTTTGGAGTGTCAAAGGACAGGTTGGGACATGCCCAGCTCTCCACAATTTCTCTTATACTCACTCGACTGGTAAGCCACTGAAAGCCGAGATAGGCATCCAATGAAAGGCTCATTAAAAGTCTGCTAACGAGTCTTTCATTGGATTCAGGTGTGTTGGAGCAGGGAGACAACTAAGAGTGTCAGGAAGGTGGCTCTCGAGGACCGAACTTGGACACCCCTGGCATAGGAGTAAAAAAAAAATGTTCCAATCATATAGAAAGCTATACCACATTATGTGTCTGATCACAAAGATTCCAAAAAGGTATCGTTTGGACTATCTATAACTGAATGTTCTGGAGTTATGGGGTAAAAACAGCAAGAATGGTGACAAAGGTCAGTTTCAGTTTGTACAGGAGTCAAAAGTTAAAGTTGCTCCAGTTTTGGTAAAACGTGGTGCAAATTATTGGTTGAACTAATAGGATTAACAAATGGAATAGTTCTGATTGTGTTGAATGTTTGGTCTCCAAAGTAAAGGTCAAACAAGGTCGACGTCCATTAGATTCTTTGACATGTGACGTATGTTACCCTGTAACATAACAACTAAGCATGGCACGTTGCAAACTATTCCTTTTTAAAGTCCTACTAACTCAACCAATAATTTGCATCACGTTTTACCATAATTGGAGCAACTTTAACTTTTGACTCCTGTACAAACTGAAAGTTGACCTTTGTTGCCATGCTTGCTGTTTTTACCCCATAACTCCAGAACATTCAGTCACAGATAGTCCAAACTATACCTTTTTGGAATCTTTGTGATCAGACACATAATGTGGTGTAGCTTTCAATATGATTGGAACTTTTTTTTATGTACCAAAAGGTATACACAGTCAAATCTTGGTGCTTGTAACCGGATTTGAAGGATTCCTCTGCAAATATTCTATCTGCTGCACGAAGGACTGCTTTGAGTTTTTGCTTCAGCAGCCACTGAGGCTGCCGTTCTTGTGGCCTGCCGGTACCTGTCTGCTGATTCCAGAGACTCCATACAACAGCAGACCAGAACCTTTGCTCTGATTGCAGGTGCATCAGAATAATGCAATAATGCAGGTGAATAATAACCACAACTTTAAGTGTGTGTGTGCTGTGCCATAACCACCTGCTGGTTTTTGCACAACATCCTCCGTCACCTTTTATGCTTTATTACACGCACAACTGTGCAATTTATCCTGTGCAATAATTTGACCATATCAATACATACTTATACTGACTTATATTCTATTTTTCACGCAATTTGTTCACATCAGTATTTCTGCGCCCATCAGCAAACATCGCAATATCCTATGGTCACCGTTGTCTCATGTAAATATTTCTCTTTTCTTTGCTGACTGTGCGACTCTTGCTGCTGTAAGAACTGCATTTCCCCGCTGTGGGATTAGTAAAGCTTATCTTGTCTTTTCTCATCTCATCTCCCTGCACATCCTTAAAAACTCTTGAAAAAAAGTATTTGTTTCATCTAAAATTAAGGCCTGAATTGGTCTTCAAATGTATTTAATCAAGATTTGAAAAGTCTTAGAAATGCCACTTTACTCATGTTTTCTTCTGACATTGCACTAAATATATCAAATCTAAAGGTGACAGAGCCTTTATGGCAGCGCCCCCTGCAGGCTGTGGAACAGTCTGCTCTGAGACATCCACTCTGCGGGATCAAACAAACTTTTTAAATCTTCTCCAGAGACTCACCTCTTCTCCCTGGCTTTAAATCGAGTTTAAGTGAGCTTCTGGCAAAATGTTAATTAAATTTATTAAATCTTATTTTATTCTGTTTTATGTCGCTGTGTTATGTATTTTAGTGCTGTTGATCCATCCGTCCAGACGGTGGATCCGATAAGTCTCTGATTTCTTTTCAGAACGCTCAGAGCAGACACACTTTCCGCGATCTGACCATGAGGTGACGACACGGGGAAGTGTTAGTTTAATGAAAATGCTGTGGCTGACAGCAGGACCATGGCACGCTGACTCAGGACGTCCGTAGGATTCAAGGCAGGAACAGCCAGCGATGTGTCTCTGTCCTCGTCTCCAGCAGGACCCGAGCTGCTCGTCCAGCAGCACTTGGTTCGACCCCCAGTCCCCCACCTTACTGTGATGATGGTGATGGCGATCACCATGATGAGATGGGTGTCAGATTTTAAGTTCCCCTGGTGTTTTTCTGACTCCGGAGTCCGGGTCGGCGTGGACAAACGTGCTGTACTCGGGTGGAGGTCGGAGTGAAGCAGCAGACACTCCAGCCCGCTGCTGCAGCAGGATCAGCGCTCACTCTGCTCTCTGCCCTTCTTAGGACCTGAGCAGGATCCTGTACGTGGGCAACAACACGCAGCACCTGCAGACGGACGCCGACACAGCAGGGGCTGATGGGAAGACTGGAGTCAGAGTCCTGGCCGTCAGACCGGATGGACGCCAACTGGTGGCTGGAGATCGCTGTGGAAACATACAGTGAGACGCTTCAGACACACACACACACACACACACACACACACACACACGAGTGATAACAATTGAGTTACATCACTTCCATCGTGCTGTTTGTTGACAGGCTTCAGAAACGGAGCACCAAGCTCCCATTTTGCACAGACGAGAGAACGTCATTTATGCACCATGTGTCTCTGAAGGTGTCCATGTTATCAGTCAGCATAAAACTGGAAGTCCACTCTGATCCGGGCTGCCAAGTGTCCCTTTAGCATAAACCCAGGGTCCACTGACGCCTGAGCTAAAACACAGTTTTTCAGAGTTTTCCAAATGGCCATCTTGGCGAGTCCACAAAGCAGGTTAATTAAGACATGCAACCTCCTGGATTGTACGCGAAATTTTGGACAAAAAATAAACAAGTCCATAGTGAAGCCAAGCCCATGAAACCACCTCCCCAACAACCAAAACAGCCCTGACAACCGGTGACACTGTGCAAAAACATGGTGAACAGTTTCCCTAAGTGGATAAAAGGGACAAACACCATCAACCCCTGGATCCAGGTGCGTCAGATAGCCGTTTGTAGCCAGAAGCCCTTGTTCAATCCTCCACTGGAGGTTCCCCGTGCATTTGTTGACCGGGGGTTTGTACAGGGTTTGCCAGCACCCCACAGGAGACAAGGCAGCACCAAAAAACTCTGACCACTTCTATGCCGCCAACCCTGCCAAAGAGCGCAAGTACAACACTTTGACACAGGTAAAATAGAGAGCTTTCTTGCCAATACTCTCAAACTCTCCCAAAACAGGTGTCCTGAAAGACAGGAGAGCCCCCTGCTCCTCCTGCCGTGCCCCCACAGCAGGCGAGACAGTGAAAGAGGGGAAAATGGACTCACATTCATCAACCCACTGGTGAGACAGAGTATGGTTCTCAGCAAACGCTCTGTGGGGCCCTGGCAGGGAAGCACAAACCTTCTCCACCATATTGAGCAGCATCCTGGAGGACCGAACTCCCGCCGACTCCGCCAGCCTCCCAACAGACGTGCGCAGGAGATTGCCCAATTTGGTGCATCCCGCCTCCCTCAGGCGGGACTGCAGAGTGGCAGATGACAACCCAGGAGAGCTAACAAAGTCAATGAAGAAAAGAGGCTCCTGAAACAGTCACATCCCTGGTGTTCCTACTTTGTCCCTGCACACAGCAAGGACCTGCCATGCCTGGAGAACCAACTGGTGAAAAGCTGAGGTGCACGTCCCGATGACGTCCCACCGATGTAGGGGGAACAGATGTTTGTCATACACAAGACCTGCCTCCCTTCTCAGCAGGACATGTGCTGTATCCTGCCCACTCAATCCCGAGGTGTACAACAGTCTCTGAGCCACCTACAACCTGAAGGTTGACACCCGAGCAGAAATGTCCAGCAGCCCCTGTCCTCCTTCATGAAGCAGCATGTACAACATGGAGCTCTGCTCCGGTGATGGCCTGATCAGAAAAAGTCCACCAGTAACCGCTGCAACTGCTCAGTAAGGCCCAATGGTGGAGGGAAATCAGACCCTAACCCACAGTGCCGAGGGAACAAAGTTATTAGCGACCAGAACTCTCCAACCTATAGGACATCTGGGGCAGCAACCATTGCCATTTGGACAGTCTGGCACACCTCTTCTCCACCAAGCCCTTCCAATTCCATCCCCAGAAACACACCCAGAATTTTCAAACCCTCCACTCCCCACCGCAGACCATGTGGCAGACAGGGAGCAGGCCCTTCCTGCCACCTTTCTGTCAGGACTGCCTCACTCTTCTCCCATTTCACTCTTGCACAGGTTTCCATCTCATAGAGCCGTAAACTGTCTAACAACCTATCAATGTCCGCCTGATTCTTGACAAAAACCGTGATGTCATCTGCATAAGCAGAGAGCACCAGAGGAGAAGACAGTTGAAAACCTGGCAAAACAAGGCCAGACAGCACTCTTGTGTCATATTAAGGCCAGACAGCCTGGCCCTAATATGACACAAGAGTGGCTCAATGGCTAAAGAGTACAGCTGACCTGAGATGGGGCAGCCTGGGCTTATACCCTGCGTGATGGGGACTGGGCAGCTCAACCTTTCCCCAACCTTAACCAAATATGAAGCCCCATTATACAATACCCCAACAACTGAAATGAACCCCTCACCAAAGCCAAACGCCCTCAAAGTGGAAAATAAAAACCTGTGATGAACCTGATCAAACGCCTTCTCCTGATCGACACAAACCCGCAAACCAAATCCCCAGTATTGCACAGATCAAACAAATCTCTCAATAAAAAAAGGTTGTCCATAATAGTCCTATCTGGCACACAGTAATCCAGGACACCTTTCAACCTGTTCGTCAGTACCCTAGAAAAAAGTTTATAATCCACACATAGAAGTGCAACCGGTGTCCAGTTCTGCAAAAAGGTAAGCTCCCCTTTCTTTGGCAGGAGGGACAGAACAGCACAGCGGCAAGAAGTGGGCAAGCAGCCCACCACAATGCTCTCCCGCAACACCTCCAGAAGATCAGCACAGAGACAGCCCCAGAAGTGTTCATAAAAATCCACTGGGAGTCCGTCGATCCCTGGAGCTTTCCCAGATGCCATCTGCCGCATCACCATTGTCAGTTTATCCAGCGTGATAGGGGAGTCCAAGGTCTCTCGCTCCGAGGCCACCAGCCTGGGGAGATCTCGCAGAAGGTTAGCCGCACAGGCCCCTGTCGAGAGCCGAGTAGAAGTCCATAGCATGTCTCCGCATTTCCTCTGAATCACTCATCACCCGTCCGTCAGAAGGCAAAGACAGGTCATCACCTTTTGATGAGAGGTCCTCTTCTCCAGATTGAAGAAGTAATTGGGCGCATCCATGTCCTTGATGTTCGCATACCATCGCCCCTTTCACCCTCTCCTGTAACAGGGCACCCAGCTCCAACCTCTTCCCCTGCAGTAGACCATGCTGTTTAGGAGCCCCAGCTGTATGTAGGCTGGCCTGAATGTCCATAATGTCCTTCTCCAGTGTTGCTGTGGCTATCTTGACTCTCGCGGTAGAATAAGAAGTGTATTGTTGACACAAAACCCGAACCTGAGTTTTGCCGGCCTCCCACCACTGACTCACTGTCCGAAATGTCCCCTTCCTTCCCATATACATACAGACGACACAGAGAGAGGCAGACGGTCATACATACACAGACAGACATACAGACGACTACACAGAGAGAGAGAGAGAGAGACGGTCATACATACATAGACGGACATACAGACGACCACACACACACACACACACACACACACAGAGAGAGAGGGAGGGAGAGAGAGAGAGAGAATTTTGACAGGTGTTAGAAATGGAGCACCAAGCTCCCATTTTGCACAGACGAGAGAACGTCATTTATGCACCATAAACTCAGGGTCCACTGACGCCTTAACTAAAACACAGTTTTTGCGAGTCTTCCAAATGGCCAACTTGGCGAGTCCACAAAGCAGGTTAATTAAAACATGCAACCTCCTGGATTGTACGCGATATTTCAAACAAAAAATGAACAAGTCCATAATGAACAACAACCCAAACCCACGAAACCACTTCTCCAACAACCCAAACAGCCCTGAAAACCGGTGACGCTGTGCAAAAACATGAACATTTTCCCTAAGTGGACAAAAAGGACAACCCCCATCAACCCCTGGATCCAGGTACGCCAGATACCCATTTGTAGCCAGAAGCCCGTGTACAATCTTCCACTGGAGGTCCTCCGTGCGTTTGTCGACCGGGGATGTGTACAGGCTTTGCCATCACCCCACAGGACATAAGGCAGCACCAAAATACTCTGACCACTTTGATGCCACCAACCCTGCCAAAGAGCGTAAGCGTAACACTTTGACACAGGTAAAATAGAGAGCTTTCTTGCCGATACACTCAAACTCTCCCAAAAGAGGTGACCTGTAAGACAGGAGAGCCCCCTGCTCCTCCTGCCACGTCCCCACAGCAGGTGAGACAGTCAGAGAAGGGAACGCGTACTCACATTCATCATCCCACTGGTCAGACTGAGTACGGTTCTCAGCAAATGCTCTGTGGGGCCCTGGCAGGGAAGCACAAACCTCCTCCACCACCCTGAGCAGCATCCTGGAGGACCGAACTCCTGCCGACTCCGCCAGCCTCCCGACAGACGTGTGCAGTAGATGGCCCAATTTGGTGCACCCCGCCTCCCTCAGGCGGGACCGCAGAGTGGCAGATGACAAACCAGGAGAGCTACCAAAGTCATTGAAGAAAAGAGGCTCCTCAAAACAGCCACATCCCTGGTGTGCCTACGTTGTCCCTGTGCACAGAGAGGACCTGCCATGCCTGGAGAACTGACTGGTAAAAAGCCGAGGTGCGCGTCCCGATGACGTCCCGCCGATGCAGTAGGAACAGATGTTTGTCATACCCAAGATCAGCCTCCCTCCTCAGCAGGACACATGCTGTATCCTGCCAGCTCAGTCCCGAGGGATACAACAGTCTCTGAGCAGCCTGCAACCTGAAGGTCGACACCCGAGCAGAAATGTCCACCAGCCTCTGTCCTCCTTCATGAAGTGGCATATACAACACAAGAGCTCTGATCCAGTGATGGCCGGACCAGAAAAAGTCCACCAGCAACCGCTGCAACTGCTCAATAAGGCCCTGTGGTGGAGGGAGGACAGACAGTCTGTGCCGAAGCGACCAGAACCCGCCCCCTGTAGGACAGCTGGGGCAGCAACCATTGCCATTTGGACAGTCTGGCACACACCTTCTCCACCAAGCCCTCCCAATTCCTCCGACGATACCCATCCATCCCCAGAAACACACCCAGAACTTTCAAACCCTCCTCTGCCCACCGCAGACCGTGTGGCAGACAGGGAGCAGCCCCTTCGTGCCACCTCCCCATTAGGACAGCCTCACTCTTCTCCCAGTTCATTCTTGCAGAGGTCCCCATCTCATAGAGCTGTAAACTATCTAAGAACCCATCAACATCCGCCTGATTTGTGACAAAAACCGTTATGTCATCTACGTAAGCAGAGAGCACAAGGGGAGAAGATTGTTGAAAACCTGGCAAAACAAGGCCAGACAGCCTGGCTAAGGCGACACAAGAGTGGCTCAATGGCTAAAGAGTACAGCTGACCTGAGATGGGGCAGCCCTGTCTTATACCACGCGTTACGGGGACTGAGCAGCTCAAGCCTCCCCCAACCTTAACCAAACATGAAGCCCCATTATACAATACCCCAACAAATGAAATAAACCCCTCACCAAAGCCATATGCCTTCAAAGTGGAAAACAAAAACCCGTGATGAACCAGATCGAACGCCTTCTCCTGATCAAGTGACACAAACCCGCAAACTAAATCCCCAGTATTGCACAGATCAAACAAATCCCTCATCAAAAATGGTTGTCCATAATAGTTCTTTTGGGCTCACAATAAGACTGGTCCTTGTGAAAAATAAAATCCAGGACATTTTTCAGCCTCTTCACCAGTACCTTAGAAAAAAAACTTTATAATCCGCACAGAGAAGTGCAACCAGTCTCTAGTTCCGCAATATAGTAAGATCTCCTTTCTTAGGCAGGAAGGACAGAACAGCACGCCGCAATGCTCTCCCGCAACATCTCCAGAAGATCAGCACAGAGAAAGCCCCAGAAGTGTTTATGAATATCCACTGGACGTCCGTCGACCCCCAGAGCTTTCCCAGATGCCATCTGCCGCACCGCGATTGTCAGTTCATGCAGCGTGATGGGGGAGTCCAAGGGCCCTCGCTTCGAGGCCACCAGCTGGGGGAGATCTCTCAGAAGGTCAGCCGCACAGGCCCCGTCACAGTCTACAGCACCGTAGAGAGCCGAGTAGAAGTCCCTCGCATGTCTCCGCATCTCCGCTGAATCACTCGTCACCCGTCCGTCAGGAAGTCAGAGACAAGTCATCACCTTCTGATGAGAGGTCTTCTCCAGATTGAAGAAGAAGGAACTGGATGCATCCATGTCCCTGATGTTCGCAGAGCGAGCCCTCACCATCGCCCCTTTCACCCCCTCATGTAACAGGGCACCCAGCTCCGCCCTCTTCCCCTGCAGCAGGCTGTGCTGGTCGGGAGCCCCAGCTGCATGTAGGTTGGCCTGAATGTTCATAATGTCCTTCTCCAGTGTTACCATGGCTACCTTGACCCTAGCTGTGGAATAGCAAGTGTACTGTTGACACAAAACCCGAACCTGAGTTTTGCCAGCCTCCCACCACTGACTCACTGTCCCAGATGTATCCTTCTGTCCCCTCCAGAAACTCCAAAAAGATTCAAATCTACAAAACGCCCTGTCATGCAAAGGTTTGGTGTTGAATTTCCAGTAAGTGTTGAACATCTGAGTGTGGGAGTGGAATATTTCTGTGGTGATGAGATGATGATGATCTGAAAAACCAACTGGCTAAATTAAACTCCTGCGTAATCTGTTCCGGAATGAGTGTGACATATAAATCCGGTCAAGCCTAGCTGCAAACACCACCCCATCTGAAATCCGAACCCATGTGTACTGTCTGTCCTGTGGGTGTGTGACCCTCCAGGTGTCCAATAAACCCACCTCATGTAAAAAAACCAGCCAGTGAGGAAACCGACCGTAAATGCGGTTCCTCACCAACCCGATCCAGGAACATATCCACAGTGCAGTTGAAGTCACCCCCCAACATCAAACAGTCACCAGGATCCTGCTGAACTAAAATGTCCCTCGCCAGTTTGAATAACCCCACCCGCTCCGAGCCCTCATTATGTGCGTAAATATTTGTAAACACCATGGTCAACCCCTCGACCTGAGCTCTGACCAACAGAACCCGACCCTGAACAATCTCAGTGGTGGATAAAACAGTGACATCAAGACGAGGCGAAAACAAAACCGCCACTCCAGCACTGATGTTGGAGCCATGACTCTCATAAAAACGTCCCCTCCACCACCGAGCCCAGTCCACTTCATTATCTCCGTCAGAGTGAGTCTCTTGCAGGAACAACACATGCAACCCCTTGTGTTCAAAGAGCTCAGAGACCAAAGCTCTCCTCCGCCCGTCCCTGCCTCCGTTCATGTTCAAAGAGCCCACCCTCAGATGCTGCATGTGGACTGAGTGAAGAGAGAACAGAGAGAAAGACAGATAGAGAAGATAGAACATCCGATGAGACACACTCATACTCTTTCTGGTGGATTTATGACCCCTGCAACCTCGCCCCTGCTTGGACAGAGATTCCTTCCCCAAAGCAATGATATGTTTCCTGAGTCTGTACCGCTTCTTATCATTCAGGAGGTCCAAGCCAACGAGCCTCCTCAACACTTTAACAGATTTTACAAATTTCTCTGTGTCGGGAAAATAATCTGCAACTTTCACTGATTTACCAAATGAATCATCCAGGTAACTGTTGATGTCACCACCACGGCTCTGTTCATCCTGGACACAAATGTTAAGTTCTTATGTCCGACCTGCTCGCCCACAGCCAGGAGGACATCCTCCATAGACACAGCCGGGTCAGGGACCACCCTCACCCCGTGACGGAGCGAGGGGGCCGGCGACAGCCCAGACGCCATCCACATCAAAACCCGCTGCAAAAAACACACAAAACCACACGCAAACCAGTCAAAACAATAAAAAACAACTAACAAACAAACAAACTGAAAATCAAAAACACCGAAAAGGAAGAAAAAAAAACGCCACCTCACCTAAACTGCGTCATACTCTCACCTGTGACCCTCACTCACGCCCAAACTCCCAGCATGCACCAGAGAGAGAGAGAGAGAGAGACTGCTGTGTTCCAGAAGTAAAACTGGTGGTGAACTCGTATGTTCTCTGCTTGCTGCACATTGTAGTAAAACCAGACTGTGGTTGGGTTTTGACGTACAAACACAATGTTTGATATTTATTTGGCTTCTTTCCTGAAGTGGGCACATTTGGGGTGCTTGGCGGTGGGGACCGGCGCAAAGTTGGGTGTTGGTGGTGAGGAATTTCCAACATGTTGGTTGAACTTTGTTCTGGGATGCTGTCTGAACAGTTAGGGTTCATTGGAAATGGTGGACTCTGTCCCTGGAGGATCCAGGGTTATTTTCTTTGCACGGTGGCCTTCACAGTTCCATTTTCCAGTTCAACATGTAGTTGTTTTGTTTTTAGATCTCATGCTGTTGTACAGAAAATGACTCCAGTAGGATGAGCAGTGACCACACACAGTTAAAACCAGCACTCAAATCCTGTACATTTGAGTGTGATAACACACATGCCGCTTCCGATACGTGTGAGCACGATAACAGTTTCCTGTACACAGATTACAGTTTCCTGTACATGTTAGCACTCTAACACGTGTTGCTTCCTGTGTGTGTCAGTATGCTAGTGTGTCATTTCTTGTATGTGTTAGCATGCTAACGCGCGTTGTTTGCAATACGTGTGAACACACAAACACGTCTCATTTGCCATACGTGTGAGTGTGCTAACACGTGTCGTTTGCTGTATGTGTGGAGCACTAGCACGTCATTTGCTCTGTGTGGCGCGCTAACACGTCATTTGCTGTACATGTGAACGCACGAACTCATGTCATTTGCTGTACATGTGAACGCACAAACTCATGTCATTTGCATACGTGTGAACACGCTAACACATGTAATTTGCTGTACATGTGCGTGCGCTAACACGTGTCATTTGTTGTATGTGTGGGGCGCTAACATGTGTTGTTTGCCTATGTGTGACATGCACTAACTTTTGTCATTTGCTGTATGTGTTAGCGCACTAACTCGTGTCATTTGCCGTACGTGCGAGCTAACGTGTGCCTTTGCCGTGTTCAGTGTCTTCAGTCTGCAGTCCATGGAGGAGCTGGTGAACATCGAGGCTCATGATGCAGAGGTTTTGTGTCTGGACTTCTCCCCGATTAGCACAGGTAGAACCTGCGGTCTAAGGTCATCAGTCCAGACTCGACAGGGTCTTGTCTTGAGCAGTCTGGCCCATTCTCTGGGTTTCAGGTCTGAAGCTGCTGGCATCAGCCAGCAGGGATCGACTAATCCACGTCTTCAACCTGGAGAAGAGCTGCAGTCTGGAACAGACTCTGAATGATCACAACGCCGCCATCACGGCTGTCAAGTTCGCGGGTGAGTTGAGAATGGCATCAAACCTTAAACACGGCTGCAAACAGGGCTCCGTTTTTGGATGGATTTCCATCAAAATGTGTTTCCATGTTCTGTTGATTCCATCATATGAAATCGCAGGGTTCTCCCCAGACAATGGAAAAACGTCGCCGTGGGGTCATCTCGAGATGTTTTAGTGAGAGACTCGGTGAGAATCTGACAGAGCACAAACCCATTTTGCAGGGAAATTTCACATAAACAACTTCAGCTCTTTATTTTATCCTGTTTAAATCCAGATGACACAAACCATGACAAACTGCAAGCATTACACGGAGCCCGATGATCTGAGGGTGATCGCTGCATTTTTTGTTTTGTCTTGGTGGTGACCGCAGCCCGTATGGGGCACTGCGATCCCCGGTCCATTTGGGGAGGGAGCACGCCGATGCTGAGCGCCGCCGAGGCCGGTGCACAGCCGACTCGATCAACGCTGTTTGCTGTGGGATTGATCAGATCGCAGGCCAAGAACGATGCTCCAGCCCCTGTGACAGTGAACAGGGAGGCCTTTCTGAAGAAAACAGCAGAATAGAAATTTAAATTCTTGCTGGATAGCGGCGTGCATTATTTCCTTTCTTCTGTGTTTTTAAGACATGTTGCATCGAAATCAGAACAATTAAGATTTTGGCTGTTCGTGACCATCCGATGATCCACTAGGATTACTTTGTGCACTTCCTTGACCACTTTCAAAGTATACAGCATTCGCAAAAAATAGCTACGGAGACTTCTGAAAACAAAGTACTGGTGAGTACTCAAGTGTAGGGTTAGGTATCATGAACCGGTTCTTTTCAGGTTGTTGTTGTCCATTTGGCTGCTCCCATATTGTTGGGGTCGTCACAGCGGATACAACCAGAACTGCATCGATATTTGGCACAGGTTTTATGCCGGATGCCCTTCCTGACGCAACTCCAGTTTCACCTGGAGAAACACACACAGCCGCTGGTGTTCCGAAGAGGTCTCGCATCCAAGTACTGACCAGATCCTGCACTGCTTCTGAGATCTGATGGGATCAGGCTGACACAGAGCAGACCGGCTGCAACCGGTTCTTTTTGGTATTGTTAAGGAATGATTCGATCCAACTACATCAATAGCCTTTTTGCTTAATAATTCCCTTATCTGTCCTTCAGAGCGGCCGTTGGTTTTGAGGGTGTTTCTCGGGAAAATGTTCATTTCTCTACGTTGATTACAGACCCTGTAGCAGCTCTGTAATCAACTGCTTCTGCAGTGTGACTCTGCTTTGAACCTTGAACCAATGAAGCAGTGCTTTGATCTGCTGCTTTGTTGGTTCATTGCTTCGCTGCTTTTCAGAAGCGGCAACTCTGCTTCTTAACCCCTCTCAACACCATTAAAATATGTCAATTGTGAGACAAACTTTGTGTGGATTAAAGTCACTAACTGGGACTCTTGTCTTGTTGCAAGAAATGAGAATCGTCCTCCATTACGTTGCTTCAAACGCTGTGCCGCTCTCTGCCGAGTGTAGAGTCCGGTCGGAATTAATAACTTCAAAGCGAATCGCCGTTTAAATCAAATGACACCTCTTTCCAACCAGTAAAGTGCAATCGATCAAAATGTTTTTTTCCTCCAAAATGAGACATCCTGACTGATGTGCAGCAGCCCAAGACTGTGTGGCTGCAGACCTGTAGACTCCAGCAGCCATCTGAGCTCAGCTCAGAAGGAGAGACATTCATGCCATTAATGTCTGAAAGCTTTAGATAAAAACTACAGATTTTGTTTATTTCTGTTTATGTCCCAGAGATCAAGGATCCAGTGACCAATTTCATATTTATTTATTTTGAGACTCAATAAAATGTTGACATAGAAAACCTGTAAAGCCTACTTTTAGTACTCAGAAAAGTCACAGGAGGTATCAATAAGGGAATCAATAAGGAATCGGATTGATAAGCAGAATCGATAATGGTATCAGTATCGATAAAATCTAATCAAATTACTCGAGTGTTTCTGACAGTGTTGATGTAGCTGTTAACGTTAAAAACTGAGCCACAGATTAATTCCAAAGTTCACATAATTGTGATGTCACAGGGGTGGTGGCCAAGTGGTTAATCAATCAATCAATCAACTTTTTTCTTATATAGCGCCAAATCGCAACAAACAGTTGCCCCAAGGCGCTCCATATTGTAAGGCAAGGCCATACAATAATTATGAAAAACCCCAACGGTCAAAACGACCCCCTATGAGCAAGCACTTGGCCACAGTGGGAAGGAAAAACTCCCTTTTAACAGGAAGAAACCTCCAGCAGAACCAGGCTCAGGGAGGGGCAGTCTTCTGCTGAGACTGGTTGGGGCTGAGGGAAAGAACCAGGAAAAAGACATGCCGTGAAGGGGGGCAGAGATCGATCACTAATGATTAAATGCAGAGTGATGCATACGGAGCAAAAAGAGAAAGAAACACTCAGTGCATCATGGGAACCCCCCCACAGTCTACGTCTAAAGCAGCATAACCAAGGGATGGTCCAGGGTCACCCGATCCAGCCCTAACTATAAGCCTTAGCGAAAAGGAAAGTTTTAAGCCTAATCTTAAAAGTAGAGAGGGTATCTGTCTCCCTAATCTGAATTGGGAGCTGGTTCCACAGGAGAGGAGCCTGAAAGCTGAAGGCTCTGCCTCCCATTCTACTCTTACAAACCCTAGGAACTACAAGTAAGCCTGCAGTCTGAGAGCGAAGCGCTCTAATGGGGTAATATGGTACTACGAGGTCCCTAAGATAAGATGGGACCTGATTATTCAAAACCTTATAAGTAAGAAGAAGAATTTTAAATTCTATTCTAGAATTAACAGGAAGCCAATGAAGAGAGGCCAACACGGGTGAGATATGCTCTCTCCTTCTAGTCCCCGTCAGTACTCTAGCTGCAGCATTCTGAACCAACTGAAGGCTTTTTAGGGAACTTTTAGGACAACCTGATAATAATGAATTACAATAGTCCAGCCTAGAGGAAATAAGTGCATGAATTAGTTTTTCAGCATCACTCTGAGACAAGACCTTTCTGATTTTAGAGATATTGCGTAAATGCAAAAAGGCAGTCCTACATATTTGTTTAATATGCGCTTTGAATGACATATCCTGATCAAAAATGACTCCAAGATTTCTCACAGTATTACTAGAGATCAGGGAAATGCCATCCAGAGTAACGATCTGGTTAGACACCATGCTTCTAAGATTTGTGGGGCCAAGTACAATAACTTCAGTTTTATCTGAGTTTAAAAGCAGGAAATTAGAGGTCATCCATGTCTTTATATCTGTAAGACAATCCTGCAGTTTAGCTAATTGGTGTGTATCCTCTGGCTTCATGGATAGATAAAGCTGGGTATCATCTGCGTAACAATGAAAATTTAAGCAATACCGTCTAATAATACTGCCTAAGGGAAGCATGTATAAAGTGAATAAAATTGGTCCTAGCACAGAACCTTGTGGAACTCCATAATTAACTTTAGTTTGTGAAGAAGATTCCCCATTTACATGAACAAACTGTAATCTATTAGACAAATATGATTCAAACCACCGCAGCGCAGTGCCTTTAATACCTATGACATGCTCTAATCTCTGTAATAAAATTTTATGGTCAACAGTATCAAAAGCAGCACTGAGGTTAATACACTTGGCTTCAGTGCGGAGGGTTCCCGATTCAAATCCCACCCCTGCCACATTTCTCCATGTAATGTGGAGGTTTGTCAGGGAGGGCCTACGGCCCAAAACCTGTGCCAATTCAACATTGAGATTCACCTTGGATTTGCTGTGGCGAACCCGAGTGCAAAACAAGGGAGCAGCTGAAGGGACTGACTTACATAAGTGTGAATCTTGTGTAAGTTGTGTTATGATGACTGTTCATTTTGATGCAGTCACAGTAAAAGCAGAAGCCATGAGAAGCTTTATTGTGCCTGCACCGCCATTTGTCATAAGTGCAGCCTGCTAATAACAATCTCTAATTGAGGCTCAGCTTTGTGCACACTTGTAAGTGTTGTCATGAATATAACTGTGAAAAATCAAAAAAAAAAAAAAATCTGTGTGATCAGGCAGCCTCTGAAAAACAACATTGTGGAGATATTCCACATCAGTGTTCACAACACCAGTAAAACATCTGACTGGTGCACATTCAAACGGTGTGCTACTGTGCGTACATCCAGATCCATATTCCGACAGACGCTCTCAAAGTAAAGTAAAACTAAAGCCTACCAGCTCTGCTGAGGAGAACAAAATACAAAAATGGAAAAAACTGAACAGGCTACTCACCCAGTTGTACAATGATTTCCCAGATTAAATATGTAAAGTTCACTCTACCAAAGAAGCCACCACGCACGCATCATACGCGTGATCGCCAGTCGGTGAACATGTCCATGTCCACAATAAGTTCTCACATGTATTACTAGCCAGAGAACATGTCCATGTCCACTATAAGTCCGCACAGATGGATCGCCAGCCAGAGAACATGTCCAGGTCCAGTATAAGTCCTCTAGGTGTGCGGCTTAGCTCCAAAAGAGAGGTTGATTGTGCACATTTCCTTAAAAGCAGGAAACTTGGCATGGTTAGAGCAAGACGGTACAGAGATTTTTAGTTCAGGGACCACCAGAAATTGCACCCCGTATGGTGGCCATCTTTGATTTCAAAATGGCCACCAGTGTGGATCAGTTTTGTTGAATATCGCTGTAACTAGTTGAGATATCAACATAGTTGAAATTCCTAAACCCACATTTTAAGGATCTAGGAATCCAATGGTGACATAAAATGTGTGATCTTGAAATCCAAGATGGCCGCTTTCCACAAGCTATTCTGCTCAGTGGGCCTCATGTATCAATGTTGCGCACTTGTGGTGTAAATTTACGGCGTAAACTTGAAATACACCAAAGTCGCCGTGACATGTATCAAGCAGTGCGCACCTGCCCATTTCTGGCGTACGCCTGACGTGATCTTGATAAATGCGGCGGGTGGAAACGATCGTAATTATAATAAACACGCCCATAAATATTCAGACTCCGCTTCAGACACACCCTCATTTTACGACATAGAAGCCAGGAAGACGGCAATGAAAAAGAACTCCAGCAATCATGACGCGTGCCAATAGAGCGTCAAAAGCGGCCGTCGTATCAGTTGTTTTGTAGTATATAATCAATAAAGTGTTACAGTGGTCCCTCATTAATCGCTGGAGTTACGTTCTAAAAAATAGCCCGAAATATGCGAAACCGCGACGTTAGGCAGCGTTATTTTTTGCAATTATTATAGACATTTCAAAGCTGTAAAACCACTCACTACACAGTTTATACACTTTCTCAATCAGGCATGAACATTTTCTCACTTTTCTCTCGTGTGTAAACACTCTCAAAGTTCAAACCTTAGTAGGAAAATAAGACCAAACTGTTTCAGGCCCAAACATTTGTTTGAGAAATAAAAATAGAAAGTTTTCCTATAAATAATTATGATGGCATTTAGAACTAACGAATTAATTTTAACGATCAACGAACGAGGTCGGACACATAAGAAATTATTAATAGTGACTGACCAGTATGTCACAGATCGCGCCTCTGCGTCCTGATTCCCACTCACACCTGGCTGCAAGATTCTTATAAACAGACACGCAGAACACAGAACAGTGTTAAAAAAAAAAAAGGCATGCAAAATTGGACTAAATACTCCGCGAGACTCCGAGGCCACGACAGGTGAACGACGTTATAGCGAGGGACCACTGTATTCTCTTTTCACATGTCAATAATTCTTGACATGTGGATATTTGCTCGCTCAATTAATAAGACATGCCTAATCTGTCAGATTTCTTTATTTTTTAAATATATTTCTGTATTTATTTTATTGTGACAACCGAATGGAGACGACAAAACCTGATTGCAGCACGGGCGAATTAAGGGAATGACGAAACTACAGTTATCAATTTCATTGTCTAAAACGATCACACCACATGAAGTTAAGCTCAGCGCTGCTCTGGCTCCAGGCTCGAAGTCTGGAGAAAAGGGCGAGCAGCAGCGCTGTAGCCACGGATCGTGCTCCATAACAATCCCGCAAAAGCGGGATTTGTATTGATTATTATGTAGTATAATCAGGAAAGTGTTATTTATGTAACATATGCATTGATTTGTATGATGGCACTGTTTATCATGTTGATCAAATTCATTTTTATGTGGATTCCAGCGCTGGTTCATTTTGGTGTATAATTTACACCACCTCTCGACCTGGTGTATATTTTCAGCGCAGCGTACGCCAACGATCACATTGATAAATGCCAAGTAGCGCAGCCGTTTTGGCGTACACCCCATATACGCTCAAATATCGCCGTACGTAACGTTGATACATGAGGCCCAATATCTCCTTAACTAGTAGAGATATTGAGACGGTTGAAATGTCCATACCCACATTTTAGGGGTCTCGGAATCCAATAATGACAATGAATATGTGGCAGCTATCTTATAGTCAAAGATGGAGATCACCCAAATCCATAAACATAGCATATCATCAGTCAACAGGTTGACACACAACATGGGGAAGAATGATCCATCAAGATAACATCACGAGCAGTTGGCTGAAAAAGCACAGCTGAACATCTCCTGGCATTCCCCATCACAAGAACATAGTGATGTGCATGTATGTGTAGACTTCTTACACCTGCACTGACCAGTGCATCGTTTTTGTGCATCCACACTGGATAAGTCCATTGCAGATCTTTGTAGCTTCAGGTGTTGTCGAAATCGGTTTGAACTGACCTTCAGATGTCTTTTCCCAACCTACTCACTTGGACACGAGAGCTCAGAATCAGAATACTTTATTAGTCCCTTAAAGGGCAATTCATTGCAGGCCCCCTGGCCAACCATAAAACACAGACAGGTAGTCTGAGTTGCTGCCACGGCTAGTACTATAGCATATGTATCAATGGTTCTCATGAGCGCCTTGGGGCAACTGTTTGTTGTGATTTGGCGCTATATAAGAAAAAAGTTGATTGAAGTTGATTGATTGATGAGGATCATGACATTCCCTCTCTATTTGGCGCATCAGCTGCGTGGAGCAACATTCGGCCATCTGCCTCTTCTTGGCTGCATGGAACAAGAGATTCAAGCTGCATGCATGGTGGAGCAACTACACTCAACAAAAATATAAATGCAACACTTTTGGTTTTGCTCCCATTTTGTATGAGATGAACTCAAAGATCTAAAACTTTTTCCACATACACAATATCACCATTTCCCTCAAATATTGTTCACAAACCAGTCTAAATCTGTGATAGTGAGCACTTCTCCTTTGCTGAGATAATCCATCCCACCTCACAGGTGTGCCATATCAAGATGCTGATTAGACACCATGATTAGTGCACAGGTGTGCCTTAGACTGTCCACAATAAAAGGCCACTCTGAAAGGTGCAGTTTTATCACACAGCACAATGCCACAGATGTCGCAAGATTTGAGGGAGCGTGCAATTGGCATGCTGACAGCAGGAATGTCAACCAGAGCTGTTGCTCGTGTATTGAATGTTCATTTCTCTACCATAAGCCGTCTCCAAAGGCGTTTCAGAGAATTTGGCAGTACATCCAACCACCCTCACAACCGCAGACCACGTGTAACCACACCAGCCCAGGACCTCCACATCCAGCATGTTCACCTCCAAGATCATCTGAGACCAGCCACTCGGACAGCTGCTGAAGCAATCGGTTTGCATAACCAATGAATTTCTGCACAAACTGTCAGAAACCGTCTCAGGGAAGCTCATCTGCATGCTCGTCGTCCTCATTGGGATCTCGACCTGACTCCAGTTCGTCATCGTAACTGACTTGAGTGGGCAAATGCTCACATTCGCTGGCATTTGGCACATTGGAGAGGTGTTCTCTTCACGGATGAATCCCGGTTCACACTGTCCAGGGCAGATGGCAGACAGCGTGTGGGGTGTCGTGTGGGTGAGCGGTTTTCTGATGTCAGTGTTGTGGATCGAGTGGCCCATGGTGGCAGTGGGGTTATGGTATGGGCAGGCGTCTGTTATGGATGAAGAACACAGGTGCATTTTATTGATGGCATTTTGAATGCACAGAGATACCGTGACGAGATCCTGAGGCCCATTGTTGTGCCATACATCCAAGAACATCACCTCATGTTGCAGCAGGATAATGCACGGCCCCATGTTGCAAGGATCTGTACACAGTTCTTGGAAGCTGAAAATGTCCCAGTTCTTGCATGGCCGGCATACTCACCGGACATGTCACCCATTGAGCATGTTTGGGATGCTCTGGACCGGCGTATACGACAGCGTGTACCAGTTCCTGCCAATATCCAGCAACTTCGCACAGCCATTGAAGAGGAGTGGACCAACATTCCACAGGCCACAATTGACAACCTGATCAACTCTATGCGAAGGAGATGTGTTGCACTGCATGAGGCAAATGGTGGTCACACCAGATACTGACTGGTATCCCCCCCAATAAAACAAAACTGCACCTTTCAGAGTGGCCTTTTATTGTGGGCAGTCTAAGGCACACCTGTGCACTAATCATGGTGTCTAATCAGCATCTTGATATGGCACACCTGTGAGGTGGGATGGATTATCTCAGCAAAGGAGAAGTGCTCACTATCACAGATTTAGACTGGTTTGTGAACACTATTTGAGGGAAATGGTGATATTGTGTATGTGGAAAAAGTTTTAGATCTTTGAGTTCATCTCATACAAAATGGGAGCAAAACCAAAAGTGTTGCGTTTATATTTTTGAGTGTAAAACCTCACTTTTCAGTGTGACTACTAACTCCTCGCTCTGATTTTCAACTGATTTGATTATTTCAGTGGAGAGGAAACTGAAAAGTTCTGTCTCGTTTTCATCAACATGAAGAAAATTCTGCCATTGTCCAGGAACTGCAGCTGAGGTACCCACATGTCTACAAACTGCCTTTCCACGCCTTTCTTGGGCCGTGCTCCTCAGACGTCCAGGCAGGTAGCAGTAACACACCAGGTCAAGTCGGGTTGCAGATTTGTACTGTGTGAGAACAAATGGGATGAATACCTCTTTGGCATATACACCAAAGGTCTTTGATGTTCCAGGATTTAGCATTTGAAAAATTGCTGCCCCATCACGTATTACACATGTAATTACAGAGCTGGAGCCTGGGTATTTGGGCGGCTCACTCTTTGTTCCAGTTCGAAGCTCCCCCCCCCCGGGACAAGGATGAGGGGTAAGGCTGATATTCATGACTGAAAAAAAAGTCATTGTTTCCCTCCCGCATCTGACAAGCAAAATAAAGGCAGGAAAACAAGTGCACACCATTTTTTAATGAGGCTACTTTCTGTTTGCTTTTTGCTGATGAGTTACTGAATAATGGCAACTTGTTGCGGGAGAGGACGTCACTGAGAGGCTTTTTACACTTGCTCAAATGATTCCAAAGCTTTCTTTCCCACCTTCTGAACATTTTGCACACTGTGAGCAACCGATAAGCTTGCAGTCTCCTTTGTGTCGAGGACCAAAATGTCAGTGGTTTCTTCAAGAAACCGATTACCAAGCTCCTCGAAAACGGTCACACATGACCTGACATCGAAGGACTTCTGTACACTTTGAGTTTGGTCATGATGCAACGTTTAAACTTTGTTGTTGTGGTGATGCACCTGGGTCATCTCAAACTTAAGCCCCTGTCACTCCTTGACAATTTAGCCTGCGTATGCCGGTCGTACTGAAAAAGCTGGCACACTCTGCCACATGTCTAATAAATTAATGCAGCTGTCACACCTTGACGATTAACCAGCGTCTGCCGACAGCTTCATTTCCACCCAGTTGTTCATGTCGGTACTGCACAGTGTGGCGCGGGTCAGAAACATAGTAATTTCACATTATTTTTTTATTTTCATTTTTTATCTTGGTAGAACATTTTCATGGTGTACAGAATGCTGATGAGTCGACTGGCTGTGGGAAACGCTGCCGTGAATGAATGGAGGGCTGTGGCTCTTCAAAAATTTAAAGTGCCGGCTGCTTTCAGGTCTGCTGGTCAGACCTGATCAGGTCATCACAGACCTGAGTAATGAAACTCTGTGATGATTTAAACTTTTAAAGCGCCAGTCAACCGCGATCAGGTGTGATCAGACCTGACGGTGTGATCTGTCTGTGTACAGCGACGGCGCTATGAAAGTTTAGAGTCGCAGCACTTCATTTGGCTCTGATCACACCTGATTGATCAGGTCGTTTGATGATCACAGCGATGGCACTTTAAAAGTTTAAATCATCACAGTGCTTCTGTGTGATCACGACATGGGCATCCTCTGAGAAATGCACCTGCAGCATGACCACTGAGGGACTTGCTTTAAAATGCTGCATTTCCAGCCAAGACAAGGAACTAAACTATTTTCAGATGTCGTTTTCAAAAATCAGGCCCCTTTATTATGTGGATATGTGTCCATCATACTTTGATGATCAATCGGACTGAAACGAACAGATAATATTTACTCCGTGTGTGAATGAAAACAGTCATTCTGCATGAGGACTGCAGGTTTCAGCCAGTCAGTGGCCAGCATTAGTGGACGTATTTAGACGTATGAGTAAATTTCAAGAAACCTGTGCCAGCAATCACATAACTTGCCTACAACTTACGTCCAGCATGTACAGGACGTTTAAGTCACACGCTGGCATGTGTTAATAATTTTCAGCATGTCCAAAATTTTCAAGGAGCTCAGCTTATTAGGACGAATATCAGTGAGTGAATCAGGAATAGCATGTTTCAGTGAGCTTCAACTTGCTCTTAACTTATAAAAAGCTTACCTGTAACTTTTTAAACTTACGCCAGTGTTTATTAATACGACTGGCATATGCTGGCTAAATCGTCAAAGTGTGACAGGGCCTTTACCTGTCACTGTTGCAACCTCGGTGCCAGCAACCAGCCATCTTTGCAGAGCACTGGGTTTGTCCAGGAGAACAACAGCTCCTCCGTCTCCCTTGATGCTCATTGTTCTGCTCATTTGCCTGGTCCGTAGCAATGGAGGAAAATATGTGGTTGATGTTCTGCACTGTGAACATGCCCGCCCGGAATTCTTCCAACATGTCAGGGTGTGTCCTGTGAAGGTTTACCGTGTCTCGTAAATGGACTGGAATCCACCTCGCATAGTGTGTGTGGTCAAGAGCAAAGAACCGTGGGAGAAGTTCCCAGAGAGTATCGAAGTACATATAAAAATCAGCTTCCCTCAAGGAGCACACAAAGGTCAGAATGCAAACCTCTAATACCAATAAAAGATTCCGATACTGGGATTGTGGACATTGTTTGATTCTTCTTTGACACCATTCCTTGAATGACAACTGTTGATCCTTGTCAGCTGCTCTTGCATAGTCATTGTATGCACAATGCTGCAGGATGCTCAGTGTTGCAGCTGTAACTTGATGTGCTGACGTGTGCGCAATATGCGCATCTGTCAAATGTGAGAATAGACCTTCTCTATTTTTAGCCTATTGAGCAAAATAGCTTGTGGATGGTGGCCATCTTGGATTTCAAGATGGCAGCCACAGATTTTAGATTATGTCACCACTGGATTCCTAGACCCTTATAATGTGGATATAGGAATTTCATCTGTCTCTGTCTCAACTAGTTATGGAGATATTGAACAAAACTGAACCACATTTTGAAATCTGAGATGGCTGCCACACAGGGTGCAATTTCCAGTGGCCCCTGGGCTAAAAGTCTTTGTTTTGTGTTACTCTAACCATGTGCCAAGTTTCATCTATTTAAGGGAAAGTGCACAAACCACCCCACTATCACGCACGGATCGGCCGGAGAATAATGTGCAACTGCCGTTCCCCTGTCAGCTCCTCAAGTTCTCTAATGATTCTGGCACATTAGATAGAAAGTCCATTATCTCCTGAAAATAACATATTCTGACTTTATCCAGTGAAAGAAATACATCTGCATGTTCAGGGAGTCTTCAAAAAACAATGTCGTGTAGACATTCCACATCCATGTTCATAGCAGCAGTCAAACAGCTGAGAGGTGCAAGCTAAAATAGCATGCTGCGACACAAACAGCGCATCATCACACATTAGATTCCAAAATCCGGCAGACTCTGAAAAAGTTACGAGTTTCGGGGTCAAGTGTGTCGTCTCCTGTCTGTAAATCCCCTGTAAATCTGAGCCACCACTTTTGAATGAAAGCTCAGAAGCTTCGTTATTGGACGTAGCACACTGTCAGTCAGCCATCGGGATGTTTCTGTATTTACTAAAATGTGTGTCACATGCTGAGAAATGCAGAGAATTGCCAACTAAGATGTTTTCCGGAAATGCACCCTCTAATGCTCAGAGTGAGAGGAATAATTAGCAATAAAATACATCGTCACCCACTAATTATTAGCACATGTACGTGGAGAGACTTAAAACTCCAATTCCACTGAAGTTGGGACGTTGTGTAAAATGTAAATAAAAACAGAATACAATGATTTTCAAATCCTCTTCAACCTATATTCAGTTGAATACACCACAAAGAAAAGATATTTAATGTTCAAACTGATAAACTTTATTGTTTTGTGCAAATATTTGCTCATTTTGAAATGGATGCCTGCAACAGGTTTCAAAAAAGCTGGGACAGTGGTATGTTTACCACTGTGTTACATCACCTTTCCTTCTAACAACACTCAATAAGGGTTTGGGAACTGAGGACACTAATTGTTGAAGCTTTGTAGGTGGAATTCTTTCCCATTCTTGCTTGATATACGACTTCAGTTGTTCAACAGTCCGGGGTCTCCGTTGTCGTATTTTGCGCTTCATTATGCGCCACACATTTTCAATGGCGACAGGTCTGGACTGCAGGCAGGCCAGTCTAGTACCCGCACTCTTTTACTACGAAGCCACACTGTTGTAACATGTGCAGAATGTGGCTTGGCATTGTCTTGCTGAAATAAGCAGGGACGTCCCTGAAAAAGATGTTGCTTGGATGACAGTATGTGTTGCTCCAAAACCTGGATGTACCTTTCAGCATTGATGGTGCCATCACAGATGTGTAAGTTGTCCATACCATGTGCACTAACACACCCCCATACCATCACAGATGTGTAAGTTGTCCATGTCATGGGCACTAACACACACCCCCCATACCATCACAGATGCTGGCTTTTGAACTTTGCGCTGGTAACAATCTGGATGGTCTTTTTCCTCTTTTGTCCAGAGGACACGACGTCCATGATTTCCAAAAACAATTTGAAATGTGGACTCACCAGACCACAGCGCACTTTTCCACTTTGTGTCTGTCCATTTCAAATGAGCTCGGGCCCAGAGAAGGCGGCGGTGTTTCTGGATATTGTTGATGTTTGGCTTTCACTTTGCATGGTAGAGTTTTAACTTGCACTTGTAGATGTAGTGACGAACTGTGTTAACTGACAATAGTTCCTGAGCCCACGTGGTAAGATCCTTTACACAATGATGTTGGTTTTTAATGCAGTGCCGCCTGAGGGATCGAAGGTCACGGGCATTCAGTGTTGGTTTTTGGCCTTGCTGCTTATGTGTAGAAAGTTCTCCAGATTCTCTGAATCTTCTGATTATATTATGGACTATATTATAGATGATGGAATCCCTAAATTCCTTGCAATTGAATGTTGAGAAACATTGCTCTTAAACTGTTGGACTGTTTTTTTTCACTCAGTTGTTCACAAAGTGATGCTTCTCACCCCATCTTTGCTTGTGAACGGCTGAGCCTTTTGGGGATGCTCCTTTTATACCCAGTCATGACACTCACAATTAGTGTCCTCAGTTCCCAAACGCTTATTGAGTGTTGTTAGAAGGAAAGGTGATGTAACACAGTGGTAAACATACCACTGTCCCAGCTTTTTTGAAACGTGTTGCAGGCATCCATTTCAAAATGAGCAAATATTTGCACAAAACAATAAAGTTTATCAGTTTGAACATTAAATATCTTTCTTTGTGGTGTATTCAATTGAATATAGGTTGAAGAGGATTTGAAAATCATTGTATTCTGTTTTTATTTACATATCACACAACGTCCCAAATTTATTGGAATTGGGGTTGTACAATCATGAATACTTTGTTGTGTTGCTAACTGGGAAGTAACAAATCAATGAGATGTGTCCTTTACAGGGCACATCTCACTGATATAACATTTCTGAGTGTTTCCTAAAATGTTCCAGCATGCTTGACTGGAATGTAATGTTAACGTTAAGAACTGAGCCACAGATTAATTGCAAAGTTTACATAAGTGTTATGTCACATTATGATTACTCATTTTTAAGTGAGAACTGTTCATTTTGATGCAGTCATGGTGAAAACAGCATGGCCATTATTCATGAATGCAGCCTGTTTAAAACAGTCTCTGTTAGAGGCTTCGCTTTGTGCATGATTATAAATGTTGTCAGCGATATAACTGTGGAAAATCTGAGAAAAACATCTGTGTGACCAGGTAGCCAGAACAACAGTGGAGAGGTCCGCGTGCACCTTGCGGTGCGACTGTGCATGCTGTTCCTTTACCAAACAGACTCACAAGACAGACTCTCTCAAAGTAAAATAAAAATATAGTCTACCAGCTCCACAATGGAGACCAAAATACAAAAGTAGAAAAAAACTGAACAGAGCACTCACCCATCCATCCATCCATCCATTTTCTTCCGCTTTATCCGGAGTTGGGTCGCGTGGGCAGCAGCTCAAGCAAAGCCGCCCAGACCTTCCGATCCACACACACCTCCCCCAGCTCCTCCGGGGGAACCCCAAGGCGTTCCCAAGCCAGCCGAGAGATGTAATCCTTCCAGCGTGTCCTGGGTCTTCCCCGGGTCCTCCTCCTAATGGGACGTGCCCGGAACACCTCTCCAGCGAGGCGTCCAGGGGGCATCCGGAAAACATGCCCGAGCCACCTCAACTGACTCCTTTCGATGTGGAGGAGGAGCGGCTTGACTCCGAGCCCCTCCCGAGTGACCTCTAAGGGAGCGCCCAGCCACCCTGCAGAGGAAACTCATCTCGGCCACTTGTACCCTCGATCTCGTTCTTTCGGTCATGAGCCAAATCTCATGACCATAGGTGAGGATCGGAACGTAGATCGATCGGTAAATCGAGAGCTTTGCCCCCCTACTCAGCTCTCTCTTCACCACGACGGTCCCATACAGCGACCGCATCACTGCAGGCGCTGCACTGATCCGTCTATCGATCTCACGCTCCATCCATCCCTCACTCGTGAACAAGACCCCGAGATACTTAAACTCCTTCACTTGAGGCAAGGACACTCCACCGACCTGAAGAGGGCAAAGCACCTTTTTCCGGTCGAGAACCTTGGCCTCGGATTTGGAGGTGGTGATTTTCATCCCTTACGCCTCACTCGGCTGCAAACCGCCCCAGTGCACACTGAAGGTCCTGATTTGACAAAGCCAACAGAACCACATCGTCCAAAAACAGCAGAGACGAGATCATGTGGTTCCCAAACCAGACCCCCTCTACACCCTGGCTGCACCTAGAAATTCTGTCCATAAAAATAATGAACAGAACCGGTGATAAAGGGCAGTCCTGGCGGAGGCCAACGTGCACTGGAAACAGGTTTGGCTTACTACCGGCAATGCGAACCAAGCTCCTGCTGCAGTCGTACAGGGACCGGATAGCCCTTAGCAAAGGACCCCGGACCCCGTACTCCCGGAGCACTCCCCACAGGGTGCCCCGACGGACACGGTCGAACGCCTTCTCCAGATCCACAAAACACATGTGGACTGGTTGGGCGAACTCCCATGAACCCTCGAGCACCTGATAGAGCGTGTAGAGCTGGTCCAGTGTGCTGCGACCAGGACGAAAACCACACTGCCCCTCCTGAATCCGAGGTTCGACCATCGGTCGAATTCTCCTCTCCAGTACTCTGGAATAGACCTTACCGGTGAGGCTGTGGAGTGTGATCCCCCTATAGTTGGAACACACCCCCTTAACAGAGGGACCACCACCCCGGTCTGCCAATCCAGAGGCACTGTCCCCGATCGCCACGCGATGTTGCAGAGGCATGTCAGCCAAGACAGTCCCACAACATCCAGAGACTTAAGGTACTCAGGACGGATTTCATCCATCCCAGGAGCCTTGCCACCGAGGAGCTTTCTAACCACCTCGGTGACTTCTGCCTGTATAATGGATGAGTCCGCCTCTGGGTCCCCAGTCTCTGCTTCCTCTTCGGAAGACGTGATGATGGGATTGAGGAGATCCACGAAGTACTCCTTCCACCGCCCAACAACATCCCCAGTCAGGGTCAACAGCTCCCCACCCGCACCGTAAACAGTGCCGGTGGAGAGCTGCTTCCACCTCCTGAGGCGTTGGACGGTTTGCCAGAATCTCTTCGAGGCCGACCGATAGTCCTCCTCCATAGCCTCCCCGAACTCCTCCCAGACCCGAGTTTTTGCCTCTGCGACCGCACGGGCTGCGGCACGCTTGGCCTGCCGGTGCCTGTCAGCTGCCTCTGGGGTCCCACCTACCAACAAAGATAAGTAGGACTCCTTCTTCAGCTTGACGGCATCCCTTACTTCCGGTGTCCACCACCGGGTTCGGGGATTGCCGCTGCGACAGGCACCAGAGACCTTGTGACCACAGCTACGAGCGGCCGCATCAACAATGGAGGTGGAGAACATGGTCCTCTCGGATTCCATGTCTCCAACCTCCCCGGGATCTGGGAGAAGCTCTCCCGGAGGTGGGAGTTGAAGTCCTCCCTGACAGAGTGTTCCGCCAGTCGTTCCCAGCAGACCCTCACGATACGTTTGGGCCTGCCAGGTCTGACCGGCTTCCTCCCCTCCCAGCGGATCCAACTCACCATCAGATGGTGATCGGTCGACAGCTCTGCCCTTCTCTTTACTCGAGTGTCCGAGACACGTGGCCGAAGGTCAGATGATACAACTACAAAGTTGATCATCGACCTCTGGCTCAGGGTGTCCTGGTGCCACGTGCACTTATGGACACCCTTGTGCTCGAACATGGTGTTTGTGATGGACAAACTGTGACTAGCACAGAAGTCCAACAACTGAACGTCACTCCGGTTCAGCTCGGGGAGGCCGTGCTTCCCGATCAGCCCGCTCCAGCTCTCACTGTCGCCGCCCACGTGGGCGTTGAAATCCCCCAGGAGAACAATGGAGTCCCCAGTCGGAGCTAGTACCCCTCCCAGGCACTCCAAGAAGGTCGGGTACTCTGCACTGCCGCTCGGCCCGTAGGTGGAGACAACGGTGAGAGACCTGTCCCCGACCCGAAGGCGTAGGGACGCGACCCTCTCGTTCACCGGAGTGAACTCCAACACATGGCAACTGAGCTGGGGAGCAATAAGCAATGCAACACCAGCTCTCCGCATCTCCCCGTGTGCAACGCCAGAAAAATGAAGTGTCCAGCCCCTTTCCAGGAGTTGGGTACCAGAGCCCATGCTGTGCGTGGAGGTGAGCCCGACTATCTCTAGTTGGTATCTCTCAACCTCCCGCACAAGCTCAGGCTCCTTGCCCCCCAGCGAGGTGACATTCCACGTCCCAACAGCCAGGGGCTGTGAGCATGGACCGGGCCGCCGGGCCACCCGCCCTCGACCGCCACCCAATCCTCTCTGCACCCGACCCCCATGGCTCCCTCTGCAGGTGGTGAACCCACAGGAGGGCGGGCCCACGTTGCTCCTTCGGGCTGAGCCCGGCCGGGCCCCATGGGCTAAGGCCTGACCACCAGGCGCTCGCGCGAGAGCCCCAACCCCAGGCCTGGCTCCAGGGTGGAACCCGGCTCCGCCATACTGGGCGACGTCTCGGTCCTTGATCTTTCACTGGTCATGGAGGTTCTGAGCTGCCCTTAGTCTGATCCGTCACCTAGGACCTGTTTGCCTTGGGAGACCCTACAGGGAGCACAAAGCCCCCGACAACATAGCTCCTAGGATCATCCGGGTACGCAAACTCCCCCACCACGATAAGGTGGCAGCTAGAAGGGAGAGCACTCACCCACTTGTAGAATAATTTCCAAGATTAAATAAGTCCACTCTCCCAAAGAAATCCTCATGCACAAATCGCGCGTGATCGCCAGCCTGTGTCGTGGAAGTCCTCACAAAGTTCTCTCACGATTCTGGCTTGTTAGATAAAAGTCCATTATCTTCTGAAAATAACATTCAGACTTTTTTCTGATGTAAGAAATCCATTTGCATGTTCAGACAGCCTGTAAAAACAGCAAACAGGCCTTCTCCCAGAGTACCAAGACATTCCTCTGGCTCTGCTACATCAGCTTAACACCCAAATAAAAAAAAGATTAAGTCAATCAGGGACTGTTTTATGGATATTTCAAAACATAATCCACAGCACATAAAAGAGACTCAGTTTGCCTCTTTCATGCTCAGCTGTAAATAAAAATTGACTTGGCTTGGTGAAAAATATACGGACTTGATTAACATTAAAATTTTATCATTATTAATTTGAAGTTACATTTTTTTACAGTTTTTTGCAAGTTATATGATTTAACTCTTGCATTATGATTTACATGGCAAAAGATTTTTCATTAGTAATAGATATCGTGTACACAGACACTCATGAAGACACACTAAGAATTGATCAATGTAGAATGAAAACAATGAAAGCAGAATTAAAGTCAGTTCATGCAGACAGTCAGTCCATTTGTGGAAACTTAATCCATACAAAACATACAAGACAGTAATAATGAAATCAAGACTTGAGCCATATTTTGCTCCAGTATAAGAGTCAAATACCACTGTTTTAAACCAAGAAAAACTGACCAAAGTGCTCTCAGAATGAACCATTATGCCAAAGTTTTCTGTGGGGGTGACATGGCCCCGAACCCCCCCTCAGGGACCTTGCGCCTGCGGCGCTCCTGCTGTGCAACTTTTTTGCATAGGCCATCAACTCACAGAAATTGTTCAGTCAAAAATATTTTCAGTTGCTTGCAGCCATGCTTAAAGGGGTCTACAGCGCCACCGTGTGATGTGACAGTTACATCTGTTTGAGACCACCTGCCTCATGTCTCTGACCCGTTTGCATGTCTGTCTCTGACCTGTTTGTGTGTTCAGGTGAGAGTCCGACCCTTCGGATGGTGAGCTGTGGAGCTGATAAGAGCATCTACTTCCGCACTGCCGAACAGGTCAGTGTGAGGACAACAAAGACTTCAGCAACACCTGTTTACTTTTCAAGTCTGTTTCAGTTGAACACACATGATGCTGTCCACATCCTGGGAACGCCCGTGCTGCTTGTTGTCCTCACTTGTATCTAATGTGGCCATCTGGTGAACCAGAGATCTTCAGGAGCAGAAAAAAGAATGAATGCTTTCAGATGTTGGCATGTTTTAGTTTTTGGTCACACCACGCAGCTGAGCCATACTGGAGCCGCTGGACCCTGGACTCTTCAAAGCCATTTCCTGCGGTTCTCTCTGTGTTTGTCCTTGATTTCTGTGTGTTGATGATGATTGTTTGGTTTGTCACAGATGGACGAGGGTTTAGCATTTTGCAGGAGTCACCATGTGGTGGAGAAGACAATGCTGTACGACATGGACCTGGACGCGTGCAGAGACCACGTGGCTGTTGCCTGCCAGGACCGGAATGTCAGGTGATAGGCAGCATGTGTGTTTGGATGCTGAAACATAGAATGGGTCCTGGAGCTGTTGTGTCTGTGCAGAGTCTACAACGCGGAGAGCGGGAAGCTGCTGAAGTGTTTGAAAGGCTCATCTACTGAAGAAGGAGCTCTGCTGAAGGTACTGGAATATCCTCCATCAGCTCCAACACTCACTTAATCCAGCATCACATTACCACATCGGACGCAAAATAAATAAAAAACCCTGAGGGCCGAGTATGTAAGACGGGACACCAAATAAATGAAAACAGCTCTGGAACGAGTATGCAACACAGGATGCCAAATCAATAAAAACACATCGAGAACAAGTACTCAACACGGGACGCCAAATAAATAAAAACGGCTCAAGGACGAGTATGCAACACGGGATGCCAAATCAATAAAAACACCTCGGGAACAAGTACTCAACTCGGAACGCCAAATAAATAAAAACGGCTCAAGGATGAGTATGCAACACGGGATGCCAAATCAATAAAAACACCTCGGGAACAGGTACTCAACACGGGACGCCAAATAAATAAAAATGCCCCAAGGACGAGTATGCAACACGGGATGTCAAATCAATAAAAACACCTCGGGAACAAGTACTCAACACGGGACGCCAAATAAATAAAAACGCCCCAAGGACGAGTATGCAACACGGGATGTCAAATCAATAAAAACACCTCGGGAACAAGTACTCAACACGGGACGCCAAATAAATAAAAACGCCCCAAGGACGAGTATACAACACGGGACGCCAAATCAATAAAAACACCTCGGGAACAAGTACTCAACACGGGACTCCAAATACATAAAAACACCTCAGGAACCAGTACGTGACACGGGACTCCAAATACAAACACCTCAGGACCTCGCCAGATTACTTTACTTACTTACTTTATTTGTTTATTTGTAAAGGGGCCAAAATCAAATCAAATCAGTTTTATTTATATAGCGCCAAATCACAACAAACAGTTGCCCCAAGGCGCTTTATATTGTAAGGCAAAAGCCATACAATAATTACAGAAAAACCCCAACAGTCAAAACGACCCCCTGTGAGCAAGCACTTGGCGACAGTGGGAAGGAAAAACTCCCTTTTAACAGGAAGAAACCTCCAGCAGAACCAGGCTCAGGGAGGGGCAGTCTTCTGCTGGGACTGGTTGGGGCTGAGGGAGAGAACCAGGAAAACGACATGCTGTGGAGGGGAGCAGAGATCAATCACTAATGATTAAATGCAGAGTGGTGCATACAGAGCAAAAAGAGAAAGAAACACTCAGTGCATCATGGGAACCCCCCAGCAGTCTAAGTCTATAGCAGCATAACTAAGGGATGGTTCAGGGTCACCTGATCCAGCCCTAACTATAAGCTTTAGCAAAAAGGAAAGTTTTAAGCTTAATCTTAAAAGTAGAGAGGGTGTCTGTCTCCCTGATCTGAATTGGGAGCTGGTTCCACAGGAGAGGAGCCTGAAAGCTGAAGGCTCTGCCTCCCATTCTACTCTTAAAGAACATAAATGTTTCCATTTCATGCATTGTACCAGAATTAGCTTAAAGCTAATTTACATCTGCAGTCCCTTGGCAGGTCACAATTAAAACATAAATAATAATAAAACTGATGCGCCTTGTGCCTTCTCTCCAGCTCTGTTCCTCGTATTTCCTCGTTCTGCTTGCCTCACGTGTGTATGACCACCTGCCTGTTGTTGAGGATGGAGCTGCAACATCTATTTTTTGGAAAGGAAATGTCCAGACTTGTTTCATTTTCTGTTCATTTCTTTTACTATTAAACAAAACACAGCTCAACAAAAACTGCTGCGTCGTACATACTTTCAGAAGCTTCTAGATTCTTCCTTGTGGGTTCAAGACAGCATTTCATTTTACAACATGAAACACAAGCGCCATCCAGTGGTCAAACATGACTATACGCCCAACCATTGGGTCAGTCAAGTAAATACGCGAGCATATACGCCCAACCACAACCGCCCAATGAGCGCGCTTGTAAGTTCACTTCCGGTTTCAACGCGGGAGGGAAAAAAGACAGATGTTTTCTTGCCGGCTGCGGGAGGGTTCGCACCCCACGGAGGAGCTGTGATCTAAAGCAGTTCTGTTTGGCTCATCACTCCCAGGGAACAGTGTCAAACTCATCACTCCCAGGGAACAGTGTCAAACTAACACCATCTTACAGCCAACAAGCAGCATTTTGTTCAAAAACTGTTTCGTCGTCGTTAACAGGCTTCTGTTCAAAATGCTTATGAAGTTTGTCTGTTTTCATCCATTGCGGTGTTTTCGCAGTCATTAAAACGGCGCCATTAAATGTGTCAAACATACGCCGCAATAGAGCCTTAAAAAATGGTGTAAAAAACGTAGTTTAGATGCACAAAACATGTCAAATACACGATCACGGTTGGGCGAATAAGATAAGACATTATACTTATCTGCCCAACGGTTGTGCATGTAACGTTCAATGTATTACTTATCTGCCCAACGGTTGTGCATGTAACGTTCAATGTATTACTTATCTGCCCAACGGTTGGGGGAATAAAGTAAGACATTATATTTATCTGCCCAGCGGTTGGACGTATAGCTTTTGCCATCAATATAAATAGATTTTTTTTTACCCAAAAATGAACTCGTGCCATAAAAATAGGCTGTTTTTAAACTTATTATTAACTGTACTTTTTTTTTTTTATTATGTTTTTGTTCGATAAAGGCAACATCACAGTTGTATTCTGCATTTACAATTACAGTTAGTCCTTTTTTGGTTTTACACACTGTAAAACAAGCAAATTAAGAACAGTAACAAACATGAACATTGTATCCGAACTAAGCACTCAGTCATGGAACATTCATTAAGAAAAGGGAAATAAAATGGTGATCAACATGAGAAATTCCTGGATGAGTCATGAAAGTTCTGCATGGGTAGGAGATATGAAAGTGATCCATTTGTTTAAAATTTCATAGAAACAGTCCTTTTGAATTCTCAGAGTATGTTAATTTTTCCATTCTATAAATTTCAAATATAGCTTGAAACCAGTTTTCTAACTTTGGAGGTGCCGGGTTCAACCAATTTCTCGTAATTGCTTTCATACTGGCTGCTAAAAGTGCGTGTAACAGTTTCACATCGCTCCTCCTTTGTATTGTTGACACAAGACCCAAGTACAAATGTTTAAAATCACCGGTCACTTGAGTTTTAAACACTGAAGTTAACACCTTATGAATGTCAACCCAGTATTGCTTCAGTTTGGGGCAGTCCCAGAATATGTAATCATTGTTTGCTTCTGTTCAGCCACATTGTGTCCAACATGCAGGGTGTGAAACTTTATATTTGCGCTGGTTGGGTGACCTAAAATATCTAATGACATTTTTCCAACAGTATTCCCTTCACATCAGGGAGTTGGTGGAAGACCACTTGAAGCGGCATACTTTCTCCCAGTCTTCTGTAGTTATGTTTATTCCAGCTTCACGTTCCCATTTGTCCTTTATATGTAAAGTGCTCCCATTTTTGGCCTGAAGCAACACATTATGCAATCAAGAAATAGCTTTACTTACAGTTGTAGTGTATGACAGGCTTAAAATCTTGAAAAAGTCCATTTCAACTGGTGTCAGGTTTGTAACCCTACAATTCTTAATAATATATGCACGCATCTGGAGGAACCTGAAAAAATCTGACTTATCCAGTGAGTGTTTAGATTTTAAACTCTGAAACCTTTGCAGAGGGTTCTTATGAGTGAATGAAAGAAATGTTGTTCTTTGTCCATGATTGAAATCTTTTATCTGTTTTATTAGGTTGGAAATCTGTGTCATAGGCACACTATTGAAATATTTTTAACATGTTGTTGATCTCACAGGTCTTTACCACTTTCTGCCATATTTTTAGTGTGTGATTTATCCATAAATAAAAATAAAAATGTGTTAGGACCTTGTCTGCAATTGCAGCATGCAGGGGGAAATTTGATGTTATGCTCGTTTCTATTGTTTTCCATTTGGCCTCATAATCCTTATTGCACCAATGTAACATAGGAATTAATTGTGAGGCATAGTAATAAAACCTTAAATTTGGGAGTGATGCTCCCCTCCCACCCCCCTTCTGCTTATATAGTTGTAGGACCGTAAAGCGAATTCTCGGTTTCCTTCCCTGCCAAATGAAATGGGAGATCCATTTATCCCATTCCCTGAATTGTGTATCATCCACATCAACCAGCAAGGTCTTAAAAACGTACAATAGACGTGGCAATATATTCATTTTTACTGCATTTATCCTTGGTTTCAAGTTTAGAAAAGGGATCAAATTCCATCTATGCAAGTCTGTTTTTATTGCTGAAGATAGTGGTCCATAATTAAACGCGTTTTCGACACGTTTAATCTGTAGCCTGACAAATTCCCAAAATTAGATAGTACGGCCATCAATTCAGGAAATGAATTTTCAGGCGTCATCTGCAAACATTTCCACTTTTTGCTCTTCTCCCGCCACTGAAATTCCTTTAATCACGTCACTCTGTCTTATTAATTGGCCCAGAGCCTCTATAAAGAGAACAAAAAGAAGAGGGGAAATTGGGCATCCCTGCCTCATACCTCTCTCCAAGACAAATGAGTCAGAGAGATCTCTATTTATCTTAATTCGGGCCCTTGGTTTATTATATAAGTTTTTTATTATCATTACAAAATTGTCTTCAAATCCAAATCTTGCTAGTACTTCATATAGAAAAGTCCATCTAACAGAGTCTTTTTGGCATCTAGCCCTCTTGTTAAAGCCTTAGTCTTTGTCTTAGTCAAGTGTCCTATTACATGTAGTGTCCTCCTAATATTGTCCAGAGTGCCTGTTTGGTCTAAATTGATCAAATCTGGTAAAATATATTCTAGTCTTTGTGCCATGATAGATGTAAATAGTTTGTAATCCAGATTTAAGACACTAATAGGTCTGTAGTTACCACACTCCTGTTTATCCCTACCCTCCTTTGGGATGACTGAAATGACCGCATCTCTCCAGGATGGAGGAATTTCTCCTGTTTCTATAACCCAATTAAATGCCTTTAATAAAAGAGGGGATAGTTCTCGTTTCATAGCTTTATACCACTCTGCAGTGTAACCGTCTGATCCTGGGGATTTCCCTGTCTTTAATCTAGATATGGCCATGTTCAGTTCTTTAATTGTTATTGATCGTAATAATGTCTCATTTTGAGTATTTGTGAGTTTTGGTAGGTCTAGAGATTTTAAACATTCAATCTGTGTCTCCTTTGGAACTTGAGATTCTGAGTATAGGGTATGATAAAATACTTCAAAGCTCTCCTGAATTTTCTCAAGTTTAGTTTCAATAGTCCTGTTCTGGGGATTCTTTATTTTGTAAAAGGTATTTTCCATTCTTTGTTTACGTAGTTTATATGCTAGTAGTTTTGCTAATTTCCCCCCATTTCATTATATTTTTGCTTCAAAAAAATTATTTCTTCTGAGTTTCCTAGGTGTAAACCTCATCAATTTCACCTTGTATTTTTTTTTTATTTCCTTTTTCACATTGGAATTTGCTCTGCTACTATCTGCTTTTTGTAGCTGTTTTAGTTTCCCCTGTAAGTCTACTAATTTTTCCCCCTTTAATTTCTTCAGATGAGATGTTATTGAAATAAGTTAGCTTCTCAGTACTGCTTTCAGCGTGTCCCATAAGATTGTCTGTGGCACTTCTCCAGTATCATTTAGTTCCAAATACTCTTTAATTTCTTCTTTTAATTTCTCTTTAATTTTAGAATCATTCAAACTATTGGCGTTCAATTTCCGGGATCCTTTCCGGGCCTTCTTCTCTAAGAAAGTAGTAAGTGAGATTGGGCTGTGATCCGAGAGGTCAATTGGCTTTATACTAGAATCTCTTACTCTAAATCTGTCAGCATCCAGCATAAAAAAGTAGTCTAGTCTTGAATAAATGGTGTGTGAAGACGAGTAATGTGTGTAGCCTCTACTCTTCGGGTGCAAGTCCCTCCAAACATCCAGGATGCCCAACTCTTGCATCATTGGCCCCACTTTTTAGTTAATGAATTTGCTTTGAGAGACACCCCTGATGTGTCTAGTTCTGGGTTCAATCTAATATTAAAGTCTCCCCCGCAATTTACTATGCCCTGGGAGTTCACCATGAGGTCAAAGATCCGTTTGTAAATTGGCCAATCACTTCCTGGGGGGATGTATACGACTTGTACATTTATAATGGTTATTTCAATTCCCTCTATTCTCCCTGTTATCTTAATAAACCTGCCCTCATCATCCTTTAATTCTGAGATATGCTCATAATTTATTGTACTCGAAATTAGAATAGCCACTCCTCTTATCACCTTGTTTAAACGAGGAGGAAAATACATACTTAGTCCTTTCTCCTCAGTTTTTCATGTTCAAGTTTGCTCAGATGAGTTTCTTGGAGGAGAGCGATCTGAATCTTCTCCTTTTTTAACTTTGACAGAATTTTACTTCTCTTTATGGGATTTAAAACCCCATTAACATTAAAAGAAACAATTTCTAATGGTTCTCCTGACATGGGTATTTAAAATAACATTAACACATTTCCCTTCAAGAGTCGACTGTAAGTGCAATGTAAAACAAAACAGAAGTACGAGTACTTCCCACAGAACCACCTCAAACATTAGGAATAATAATAGTAAAAGAAAATGAAATGCTCCTTTCCTTACTTCCAACCTTGTGGTCCATTTGCCAACCTGATCCAAAGTTGAGGGATAGCCTCTACTCCCCGTTAGGGTTAGGGGGCCCCCCATTGCGACAATAAGTCCTCTTTTCTTTGTGTCCCTTTCCAGTATCTTGACCAAGGTCTCTTATAATTACTATACTTAACGAGCGCTCAACACGGGACGCAAAATAAATGAAAAAAAACGCCCCGGGAACGAGCGCTCAACGCGGGACGCGAAATATACAAAAATGCCTCGAACAATTGCTCAACACTGGACGCGAAACCCAAAAAGTCACATGAGCGCTTTGATGTCATCAGGTCGGTGTACTGCGTGAGGCACGTCCACAGAGTCTATAGGACAGATAAATAGCCATCCCCTCTCTGACGAGAGAAAAATTTGATGTTACATAGAAACCTGACGGTTTCCTTCTTGGAATTTGCGCGTCTTCTGTAACCTGTGTGACACACTTGTATCTGGACGCGTGTTGAATCTGTGTGCTACTTATCTGGTCCCTGCACTGTTTGACACGCCCACACGCCTTCTCTGAATGGTAAGGGGGTGTGGCCAGCAACATATCAGCTGTTTGCTTTTTGCTTTGTGATGTTTTTTTAAAGCTTCTGTCAGCTTCCTGTCAGATGGTACCGTGATTGATTCTAACCTATAGTCAGCTGCTCTATGGTGACCTGGCTGTAACCTGACCTGTGGCTAGTGGCTCCGCAGTGACCTGGCTGTAATCTGACTTGTGGTCAGCTGCTCCGCGGTGACCTGGCTGTAGTCTGACCTGTGGTTAGTGGCTCTGCGGTGACCTGGCTGTAATCTGACTTGTGGTCAGTGGCTCCGCGGTGACCTGGCTGTAATCTGACCTGTGGTTAGTGGCTCCACGGTGACTTGGCTGTAATTGGACCTGTGGTTAGTGGCTCTGCGGTGACCTGGCTGTAGTCTAACTTGTGGTCAGTGGCTCTGCGGTGACCTGGCTGTAATCTGACCTGTGGTTAGTGGCTCCGCGATGACCTGGCTGTAATCTGACCTGTGGTTAGTGGCTCTGCGGTGACCTGGCTGTAGTCTAACTTGTGGTCAGTGGCTCCGCGGTGACCTGTGGTTAGTGGCTCCGCGGTGACCTGGCTGTAATCTGACTTGTGGTCAGCCGCTCCGCGGTGACCTGGCTGTAATCAAACCGGTGGCTAGTGGCTCCGCGGTGACCTGGCTATAATCTGACTGGTGGTCAGTGGCTCTGCGGTGACCTGGCTGTAATCTGACCTGTGGTCAGTGGCTCTGCGGTGACCTGGCTGTAATCAGACCGGTGGATAGTAGCTCCGCGGTGACCTGGCTGTAATCAGACCGGTGGCTAGTGGCTCCGCGATGACCTGGCTATAATCAGACCTGTGGATAGTGGCTCTGCGGTGACCTGGCTGTAATCTGACCTGTGGTCAGTGGCTCCGCGGTGACCTGGCTGTAATCTGACTTGTGGTCAGCCGCTCTGTGGTGACCTGGCTGTAATCAGACCGGTGGCTAGTGGATCCGCGGTGACCTGGCTGTAATCTGATCCCGTGTTCATGTGGTGTTTTAGGTTCAAATGGACCCATCAGGGATGTTTCTTGCCACCAGCTGCTCTGATAAGAACATCACCATCTTTGACTATGAGACAGGAGAGTGCGTCTCCACCCTGTTTGGACACTCAGGTGAGTAGTCGTTGAGGTTCTGAATGTTTGTGGTTTAGTCCACAGGTGAACCATTCGTCCCATGTTTGATGGCCTTTGCTGTGTTTCAGAGCTGGTCACCTGTATGAAGTTCAGTCCTGACTGCGTGCACCTTGTCACCGTGTCAGGAGACAGGTCTGTAACACAGTCACCTGGGTGTAGGTGGGTGGGTTGGGCACACCTGGTGGAGCTGTAAGTAAACTCTGGTTTCTGGCACATGGTTTTGTCATCCTGCAGTTGTGTGTTTGTGTGGCGATTGGACCCACAGATGACCAGTTCCATGAGGAAGAGGCTGGACCTCAGGAGTCTGACACGGGCATCCAAGATCTCCAAACAAGCTCACATCAGGTTGGTTCTGTCAGTCAGGTCGGGAAGTTTATGGATTTAACGTGAAGGTTCAATTCAATTCAATCAATTTTTTTTATATAGCGCCAAATCACAACAAACAGTTGCCCCAAGGCGCTTTATATTGTAAGGCAAGGCCATACAATAATTATGTAAAACCCCAACGGTCAAAACGACCCCCTGTGAGCAAGCACTTGGCTACAGTGGGAAGGAAAAACTCCCTTTTAACAGGAAGAAACCTCCAGCAGAACCAGGCTCAGGGAGGGGCAGTCTTCTGCTGGGACTGGTTGGGGCTGAGGGAGAGAACCAGGAAAAAGACATGCTGTGGAGGGGAGCAGAGATCGATCACTAATGATTAAATGCAGAGTGGTGCATACAGAGCAAAAAGAGAAAGAAACAGTGCATCATGGGAACCCCCCAGCAGTCTACGTCTATAGCAGCATAACTAAGGGATGGTTCAGGGTCACCTGATCCAGCCCTAACTATAAGCTTTAGCAAAAAGGAAAGTTTTAAGCCTAATCTTAAAAGTAGAGAGGGTGTCTGTCTCCCTGATCTGAATTGGGAGCTGGTTCCACAGGAGAGGAGCCTGAAAGCTGAAGGCTCTGCCTCCCATTCTACTCTTGCAAACCCTAGGAACTACAAGTAAGCCTGCAGTCTGAGAGCGAAGCGCTCTATTGGGGTGATATGGTACTACGAGGTCCCTAAGATAAGATGGGACCTGATTATTCAAAACCTTATAAGTAAGAAGAAGAATTTTAAATTCTATTCTAGAATTAACAGGAAGCCAATGAAGAGAGGCCAATATGGGTGAGATATGCTCTCTCCTTCTAGTCCCCTTCAGTACTCTAGCTGCAGCATTTTGAATTAACTGAAGGCTTTTTAGGGAACTTTTAGGACAACCTGATAATATTGAATTACAATAGTCCAGCCTAGAGGAAATAAATGCATGAATTAGTTTTTCAGCATCACTCTGAGACAAGACCTTTCTGATTTTAGAGATATTGCGTAAATGCAAAAAAGCAGTCCTACATATTTGTTTAATATGCGCTTTGAATGACATATCCTGATCAAAAATGACTCCAAGATTTCTCACAGTATTACTAGAGGTCAGGGTAATGCCATCCAGAGTAAGGATCTGGTTAGACACCATGTTTCTAAGATTTGTGGGGCCAAGTACAATAACTTCAGTTTTATCTGAGTTTAAAAGCAGGAAATTAGAGGTCATCCATGTCTTTATGTCTGTAAGACAATCCTGCAGTTTAGCTAATTGGTGTGTGTCCTCTGGCTTCATGGATAGATAAAGCTGGGTATCATCTGCGTAACAATGAAAATTTAAGCAATACCGTCTAATAATACTGCCTAAGGGAAGCATGTATAAAGTGAATAAAATTGGTCCTAGCACAGAACCTTGTGGAACTCCATAATTAACTTTAGTCTGTGAAGAAGATTCCCCATTTACATGAACAAATTGTAATCTATTAGACAAATATGATTCAAACCACCGCAGCGCAGTGCCTTTAATACCTATGGCATGCTCTAATCTCTGTAATAAAATTTTATGGTCAACAGTATCAAAAGCAGCACTGAGGTCTAACAGAACAAGCACAGAGATGAGTCCACTGTCCGAGGCCATAAGAAGATCATTTGTAACCTTCACTAATGCTGTTTCTGTACTATGATGAATTCTAAAACCTGACTGAAACACTTCAAATAGACCATTCCTCTGCAGATGATCAGTTAGCTGTTTTACAACTACCCTTTCAAGAATTTTTGAGAGAAAAGGAAGGTTGGAGATTGGCCTATAATTAGCTAAGATAGCTGGGTCAAGTGATGGCTTTTTAAGTAATGGTTTAATTACTGCCACCTTAAAAGCCTGTGGTACATAGCCAACTAACAAAGATAGATTGATCATATTTAAGATCGAAGCATTAAATAATGGTAGGGCTTCCTTGAGCAGCCTGGTAGGAATGGGGTCTAATAAACATGTTGATGGTTTGGATGAAGTAACTAATGAAAATAACTCAGACAGAACAATCGGAGAGAAAGAGTCTAACCAAATACCGGCATCACTGAAAGCAGCCAAAGATAATGATATGTCTTTGGGATGGTTATGAGTAATTTTTTCTCTAATAGTTAAAATTTTGTTAGCAAAGAAAGTCATGAAGTCATTACTAGTTAAAGTTAATGGAATACTCAGCTCAATAGAGCTCTGACTCTGTCAGCCTGGCTACAGTGCTGAAAAGAAACCTGGGGTTGTTCTTATTTTCTTCAATTAGTGATGAGTAGAAAGATGTCCTAGCTTTACGGAGGGCTTTTTTTATAGAGCAACAGACTCTTTTTCCAGGCTAAGTGAAGATCTTCTAAATTAGTGAGACGCCATTTCCTCTCCGTCTTACGGGTTATCTGCTTTAAGCTACGAGTTTGTGAGTTATACCACGGAGTCAGACACTTCTGATTTAAAGCTCTCTTTTTCAGAGGAGCTACAGCATCCAAAGTTGTCTTCAATGAGGATGTAAAACTATTGACGAGATACTCTATCTCCCTTACAGAGTTTAGGTAGCTACTCTGCACTGTGTTGGTATATGGCATTAGAGAACATAAAGAAGGAATCATATCCTTAAACCTAGTTACAGTGCTTTCTGAAAGACGTCTAGTGTAATGAAACTTATTCCCCACTGCTGGGTAGTCCATCAGAGTAAATGTAAATGTTATTAAGAAATGATCAGACAGAAGGGAGTTTTCAGGGAATACTGTTAAGTCTTCTATTTCCATACCATAAGTCAGAACAAGATCTAAGATATGATTAAAGTGGTGGGTGGACTCATTTACTTTTTGAGCAAAGCCAATAGAGTCTAATAATAGATTAAATGCAGTGTTGAGGCTGTCATTCTCAGCATCTGTGTGGATGTTAAAATCGCCCACTATAATTATCTTATCTGAGCTAAGCACTAAGTCAGACAAAAGGTCTGAAAATTCACAGAGAAACTCACAGTAACGACCAGGTGGACGATAGATAATAACAAATAAAACTGGTTTTTGGGACTTCCAATTTGGATGGACAAGACTAAGAGACAAGCTTTCAAATGAATTAAAGCTCTGTCTGGGTTTTTGATTAATTAATAAGCTGGAATGGAAGATTGCTGCTAATCCTCCTCCTCGGCCCGTGCTACGAGCATTCTGACAGTTAGTGTGACTCGGGGGTGTTGACTCATTTAAACTAACATATTCATCCTGCTGTAACCAGGTTTCTGTTAGGCAGAATAAATCAATATGTTGATCAATTATTATATCATTTACCAACAGGGACTTAGAAGAGAGAGACCTAATGTTTAATAGACCACATTTAACTGTTTTAGTCTGTGGTGCAGTTGAAGGTGCTATATTATTTTTTCTTTTTGAATTTTTATGCTTAAATAGATTTTTGCTGGTTATTGGTGGTCTGGGAGCAGGCACCGTCTCTACGGGGATGGGGTAATGAGGGGATGGCAGGGGGAGAGAAGCTGCAGAGAGGTGTGTAAGACTACAACTCTGCTTCCTGGTCCCAACCCTGGATAGTCACGGTTTGGAGGATTTAAGAAAATTGGCCAGATTTCTAGAAATGAGAGCTGCTCCATCCAAAGTGGGATGGATGCCGTCTCTCCTAACAAGACCAGGTTTTCCCCAGAAGCTTTGCCAATTATCTATGAAGCCCACCTCATTTTTTGGACACCACTCAGACAGCCAGCAATTCAAGGAGAACATGCGGCTAAACATGTCACTCCCGGTCCGATTGGGGAGGGGCCCAGAGAAAACTACAGAGTCCGACATTGTTTTTGCAAAGTTACACACCAATTTAATGTTAATTTTAGTGACCTCCGATTGGCGTAACCGGGTGTCATTACTGCCGACGTGAATTACAATCTTACCAAATTTACGCTTAGCCTTAGCCAGCAGTTTCAAATTTCCTTCAGTGTCGCCTGCTCTGGCCCCTGGAAGACAATTGACTATGGTTGCTGGTGTCGCTAACTTCACATTTCTCAAAACAGAGTCGCCAATAACCAGAGTTTGATCCTCGGCGGGTGTGTCGTCGAGTGGGGAAAAACGGTTAGAGATGTGAACGGGTTGGCGGTGTACACGGGGCTTCTGTTTAGGGCTATGCTTCCTCCTCACAGTCACCCAGTCGGCCTGCTTTCCCGGCAGCTCGGGATCTGCCAGGGGGGAACTAACGGCGGCTAAGCTACCTTGGTCCGCACCGACTACAGGGGCCTGGCTACCTGTAGAATTTTCCACGGTGCGGAGCCGAGTCTCCAATTCGCCCAGCCTGGCCTCCAAAGCTACGAATAAGCTACACTTATTACAAGTACCGTTACTGCTAAAGGAGGCAGAGGAATAACTAAACATTTCACACCCAGAGCAGAAAAGTGCGGGAGAGACAGGAGAAGCCGCCATGCTAAATCGGCTAAGAGCTAGTAGCTACGCTAACCTTGCGGATTCCTAAAAACACGCAAAGTGAATAATGTGTAAATAATTTAGAGGTGATTCAGCAGAAGGAGTGCTTTAGTTAAGGCACGTAAAGATTACACTGGGAAACAAATCGTAATCTAGATAACTAGATCAATCTAACTGCGCAGATTAAACAGCTAACAGATACAGAAAAACACCGCTGTGCTCCGGAACAGGAAGTGATACAATACCGCAGTGAGAGCCAACCACCAGTAGAGGCAAGCAAGAGGAAGGAACCAGTTACAAATTGTTGAGAAATTGCTGAAATTATTGAACTAGTTAGATATGAAGCTTCTGTCTGTATGGTGTTGCTGTTGTGAGTTAGACCACTGATTCACTGATCGTGTTGAGCCTGAGACAATCTGCCATGACACCATTCACACAGGCACCTGGATTTTCCCAAGTCTGCAAATTTATTTCCACATCAACACAGAGCCATTTTAGGGGGGAAAAGTCCTCTGTGATCTCATGCCCTTTGGCCTGCTTACAGAGAACTCTAACGACTGCCTTCCTCCAAACCTGCACTTCATTCCTGATGAGTGATATCCCACTGGGACGGCTACTTTTAGCAGGTGTCTGAGCCTCCTGTCAGGATCTTGCACCTCTAATCCACAAAAATGTGACAGTTCTGAAGTGTGGATATGGCTGAGGGTTGGTAAAGCTGCAGAGATCTGGACCATCAGAAGTACTGCAGGCAGGAGGTGATGCTGTTCTCCTGGTGTTGTGGAGCTCAGTGGATAAAGATCTGGTCTGCCAATATGCAGGCCTGGGTTCGTGTCCTGCTCACATTTAATCTGCATTGTCTCAGTCCACCCACCTGTAAACATCTGCCGGCCTTGGTTTGGGAAGTCAATGTGAGGCATCATTGCAAAGTGCTTTGAGCAGCTGCCAGATGGGAAAGTCCTACAGAAAGGCTGTTGGTGGTGTTCTTTCCTCCTCCTCTGTTTGGAAGACGTCACCTGGTCCATGTGTCATGACGGTCTTCATCCTTCCATGCTTTTTCTCCTTCATTCGACCTTTAATTAAAACCAATGTGAGTTTGAAGGACAATCTGCCAGGATCCACCTTTCCACAAAATCCTGAAGAACCCAGAATCGCATGACAAACCCTGTGACCTTAATGCGCCCCCCCCCCCCCCCCCAATCAGTGTGGAGGATCCACTTAAAGGCCCAAGAGTGGGCCACAGGTCCTTAAACAGTTTTGTTGGTATTGGATCAAATAGGCAGGTTGTGCTTTTTGTTGACATTACAAGTTTTGTCAGCATGCCTAGAGAGATACTCTCAAATTCTGTAAATCTAGGTAATACCTCAGTAGTGGCGCCCACCTCAATAGCAGGGTGTAGTGGCTGGGTTAAGGCATGCTGGGATATGTTTAACCTAATGTCTTCTACTTTCTTCTTGCTGTAAAAGGAGATCGAACTACAGGTGGTTGTCCATGAATAGGTGTTGCCACTGTGTTGAACAAGAACTTTGAGTTATGCTTGTTTTTGTTGATCATATCAGAGTAATAGGTCCACTTTCTAGTCAGTAATGCATGCTTATAGTCTAAGATACAGTTGTATGTAAAAGTTTGGGCCCCTCTGATGATTTCCATGATTTTCCTTTATAAATCATTGGTTGTTCAGATCAGCAATTTCAGTTAAACATATACGGCAGACAAAGACACTGATATTAGAGAAGTGAAATGAAGTTTATAGGATTTACAGAAGTGTGCAATAATTATTTTAACAAAATTAGGCAGGTGCATAAATTTGGGCACCTCAACAGAAAAAATACATCAATATTTAGTAGATCCTCCTTTTGCAGAAATAACAGCCTCTAAATGCTTCCTATAGCTTCCAATGAGAGTCTGGATTCTAGTTGAAGGTATTTTGGAACATTCTTCTTTACAAAACATCTCAGGTTTGTTGGTTTCTGAGCATGGACAGCCCGCTTAAAATCACACCACAGATTTTCAGTAATATTCAGGTTTGGGGACTGAGATGGCCATTCCAGAACGTTGTACTTGTTCCTCTGCATGAATGCCTTAGTACATTTTGAGCAGTGTTTAGGGCCGTTGTCTTGTTGAAAAATCAAACAACTTCAACTTTGTCACCGAATCATGAACATTGTTCTCAAGAATCTGCTGATATTGACTGGAATCCATATGACCCTCAACTTTAACAAGATTTCCAGTACCTGCACTGGCCACACATCCACACAGTATAATAGAACCACCTCCAAATTTTACTATAGGTAGCAAGTGTTTTTCTTGAAATGCTGTGTTCAGCCATGCATACCGCCCCTTGTTACCGCCCCCCGGCTTTATTGTCAAATATGCTGTACATGCTCGACATACAGCACAGATGAAATTTCAGTCCTCTCAGACCCACAGTGCAGAGTAAGAATGAAAACTGCTATTAAGCTAAATAAAAAAAAAATTACCTTAAATACTTCTGATTTACAAAATAAAAATAACAATATAAAACAGTATAAACAGTGTGATGCTGTAGTGCAAATGGCAGTGTACTAATGTAGACAGTATAACATTAAATACAATCGTGCAATGGATAACAGTATAATACAGTATAATCCAGTGGTGCAGGTGGCAGTATGCTGATGTAGACAGTATAGCATTATAGCATTAAATACAATAGTGCAATGAATGACTAGATACTAATGTACTAGTATCAGTACAGGTGGTCCTGATGTGGATGCAATAGTGCAGTGTGGGAGGCTGAAGTGAGGTGTGCAGACCTGGGGTTGGTGAGTGCGTGGGCGGGCAGAATCGGTGGTGGGGGGGTCATGGGGTGGGGTGGGGGGGGGCAGAGCAGGGAGGGAGTTGAGCATCCTGACTGCCTGGTGAAAGAAACTGTCTTTGAGCCTGCTGGTTTTGGCCCAGAGACTCTGCAGTCTTCTCCCAATAGGAGCAGGCTGAAAAGACTGAGTTGGGTGGGTGGGGTCACCTGCGATCCTGGTTGCTTTGCAGGTGAGGCGGGTGTGGTAGATGTCCAGCAGAGAGGGGAGAGGGACACCAATGATCTTCCCAGCTGCTTTCACAGTGCGCTGCAGGGTCTTGCGGCAGGATACGGCGCAGGCACCGTGCCACACAGTGATGCTGCTGGTCAGGATGCTCTCGATGGTACCCCTGTAGAAGGAGTACATGATGGGGGTCGGGGCTCTTGCTTTCCTCAGTTTCCACAGAAAGTAGAGTCGCTGTTAGGCTTTTTTGGCCAGAGATGTGGTGTTGATGTACCAAGACAGGTCTTGGGAGATGTGTACACCCAGGAACTTTGTGCTGCTCACCCGCTCCACTTCAGCACCATTGATGGTTAGTGGAGCATGCTGAGTGGGCTCTCTCCTGAAGTCCACGGCAATCTCCTTCGTCTTCTCCACATTCAGGTGGAGATTGTTGTCCGTGCACCACATGGCCAGGCGGCTCACCTCACTCCTGTAGCTTGTCTCGTTGTTGTTGATGAGACCCACCACAGTCGTGTCGTCTGCAAACTTGATGAAGAGGTTGGAACTGGATGCAGGTGTGCAGTCATGCGTCAGCAGAGAGAAGAGGGGGCTCAGCACACATCCTTGGGGGGCTCCTGTGTTCAGCGTGATGGTGCTTGAGGTGTTGCTGCAACCCGAACTGCCTGTGGTCTCCCTGTCAGAAAGTCCAGCAGCCAGTTGCACAGGGAGGTGTTGAGTCCCAGCTGGACTAATTTGAGGATTAGCTGCTGGGGGATGATTGTATTGAATGCTGAGCTGAAGTCGATGAACAGCATTATGTCCAAATTGCTCAATTTTAGTTTCATCAGTCCACAGCACCTTATTCCAAAATGAAGCTGGCTTGTCTAAATGTGCTTTAGTATACCTCAAGTGACTCTATGGTGTGTACGCAGAAAAGGCTTCCTCTGCATTACAGCATCATACAGCATCTCCTTGTGCAAAGTGCGCTGTATAGTTGAACGATGCACAGAGACACTATCTGCAGCAAGATCATGTTGTAGGTCTTTGGAGCAGGTGTGTGTGTGTTGACTATGACTGTTCTCACCATCCTTTGCTTCAGCTTATCTGAGATTTTTCTTGGCCTGCCACTTCAGGCCTTAACTAGTACTGTGTCTGTGGTCTTCCATTTCCTCACTATGTTCCTCACAGTGGAAACTGACAGCTGAAATCTCTGAGATAGCTTTTTGTATCTTTCCCCTAAACCATGATGTTGAACAGTCTTTGTTTTCAGGTCATTTGAGAGTTGTTTAGAGGCTCCCATGTTGCCACTCATTAGAAGAGATGCAAAGAGGGGAAACATTTGTAAATGGCCACCTTAAATACTCTTTCTCATGATTGGATTCACCTGTGTAAGGAGGTCAAGGGTCAGTGAGCTTACCAAACCAATTTTGTGTTCCAATAATTTGTGCTAAATATTCAAATCAATAAAATTACAAGGACGCCCAAATTTATGCATTTGCCTAAATTTGTTTAAATAATTATTGCACATTTTCTGTAAATACTAGAAACTTCATTTCACTTCTCAAATATTACTGTGTTTGTCTGCTATATGATATATTTAACTGAAATTTCTGATCCAGACAACCAATGATTTATAAAGGAAAATCATGAAAATTATCAGGGGTGCCCAAACCTTTGCATACAACTGTATGCTGTGGCTGCTCGCGTTGTTATCTGAAAGGTATGTTTAAAAATAAAACTGTTTTATCTGTGTAGCATGTTAAGAAAAGAACAGCATGGATCACGGCCTTTCAGAGGAGATATGAAGTTAAACCAAGAACATGGCCCTGACACATACTGCCCAACAGTACTTTCAAGATCATTAGTATCATCAGGACCATTAGTACTGTGAGGATTATTCCTATGGTTAGAATTATTACTACTGTCAGAACCATTAGTACCATCAGGATCATTAGAATTATCGGAGGAAACAACCTACCAAAATCATCAAAATTTCCTGTATGATATCAGAGGAGTGAGTTCCAGGAGGCCACCTCAGGACTTTGGTTAAGGACTAATAATTATTGCACATTTTCTGTAAATACTAGAAACTTTATTTCACTTCTCAAATATCAGTGTGTTTGTCTGCTATGATATATTTAACTGAAATTTCTGATCCAGACAACCAATTATTTAGCAAGGAAAATCCTGAAAATTATCAGGGGAACCCAAACTTTTGCATAAAACTGTAGCATCATGCCACGTGGTGGAATACTTCTAATTTTGAACTACGCCATTTTCATTGTCGACCTCTAGACGTATGCTTGAGGTCATGCAAGTACTCACTGAACCAAGGTGACTGTGTTTTGGAGGTGTGTGGGTTCAGTATATTTGTTTTGTGAATTGTTCTGTAATTTATGTCTGTAGGATGGCCCAGGCAGATGGTCACCCCTTTGAGTCTGGTCTGCTTGAGGTTTCTTCCTCAGAGGGAGTTTTTCCTTTCCACTGTTACTCTGGGGGTTAGTAAGGTTTGACCTTACTTGTGTGAAGCACCTTGAGGCAACTCTGTTGCGATTTGGCGCTATATAAATGAAAATAAATTGAAACTGAGATTTAATATAGGTGGCGCAACCATGTTGAGTGTAGTTTTGACCACTGAGTTTAAACTATCCACAAGACTGCGAAAGTTTAAGCCACAGCATACAGTTGCATGCAAAGGTTTGGGCACCCCTGATAATTTTCATGATTTTCCTTTATACGAGGTCTGTTAGAAAAGTATCCGACCGTTTTTTTGTTTTGTTTTGTTTTGTTTTTTTGTTTTTTTGCAAAAACCTGATGGATTTGAATCAAGCGTGCCTGCATGAGCCAACCTTGAACCTTCGTGCGCGTGCGGGAATTTTTTCATGCCTGTCGATTACGTCATTTGCTGGCAAGCAGCATTTGTTTGAGGTCGTGTGCTGTGCGCTTAGCGGATTTTCATTGCAAGGAAAATGACGGAATGATTGGAGCCGCGCGACTGCATCAAATTTTGCCAGAAACTGGGTGACAGCCAGGTGGAAACCATTCGGAAGATTCAGACGGCTTTCGGTGACGATCCTCTGGGCATCACACAGATTAAGGAGCGGTACAACCGGTTTAAAGACAGCTGCACAACGGTGGAGAGTGAGCCACGCTCCGGTCGGCCATCAACATGTTGAAATGACCAGGTCATTGCCAAAGTGAAAGCTGTGGTGATGCGGAACCGTCGTGTGACTATCCGAGAAATTGCAGAATAGGTGGACATCAGCACTTTTTCGGCACATTCCACTGTGACAGAAGATTAGGCCATGAAAAGAGTGGCGGCGAAATTAGTGCTGAAGCTGCTGACGGCGGAGCAAAAGCACCTTCGTGTTAAAGTCTCACAGGACATGCTGGACTCCGAAAAATGATGCCCACCTCTTCCACAATTTCTCGGATAGTCACATGACTGAAAAGCCACTGAAAGCCGTCTGAATCTTCCGAATGGGTAAGAAAAATTTGCTTGGGTAGAATTCTCAAAACTTGCAAACTTTTTCCCAAAATAAGACATTTTTTCTTATGTAAAAAATGCTCGACAAGATTATTTTTCTATTTAGACAAAAAAATACAAGTCTTTTTTACTTTCTTGGATATCAGTTTTTGCAGTGATGGTAATGTGCGTCGAATCCTGAATGCATTGCTGGAATCCTAATGCATCCACAATTTCCATGAATGATTTGCAGAGGGGATCAGAAGGCTTATTTATATGAATGTTGAAGTCACCAATAATCAGAATGTTATCTGCACTGGTTGACAAGTTAGAGATGAACGCACCAAATTCCTCTAAGAATTAAGAGTATGGGGGCCTATATACAGTGACAAAGTCATACTGTTGATTTTTATTCTTCTGAACTTGGCAATACGTAGCATCATGGGCAGAGCGGAGAATCAGATGTTCAAACGAGTTATATTTGTGACCCCCCAACAGCGAATAAGCTAAACCTCTATTCATAAATAAGAGCAACACCCCCGCCTTGCTTTGCATCACAAGGGATGTAACTAAATGTGGTTACGCCATCTTGGAATCCACTCATGAATTCCAAGATGGCGGTATGGCGGTAGATGGCGTCACTGCGCATCGAACATTTCAGTGTGTCACAGAATTTCGCTGAGTTTTCTGATTAAAACAGTAACAGTAAGTAAGAAATCAGTAAGAAAGGAAAGAAAGAAAGTAAAGTAAAGATCGGATTGGAGGGAACCATCCAGGGCCGCGGCGTTGGCGGAGGGAACCATCCAGGCCCGCGGTGTTGGCGCAGGAGGCGACCCATCCAGGCTAGCGGCATCGGTGGAGAAGACGAACCATCTAGGCCAGCGGCGTTGGCGGAGGAGGTGATCCATCCAGGCCCACGGCGTCGGTTGCATCCGGGGTGGCGACGGCTGCACCCGAGGCTGGAGATGGCTACATCCGAAGCTAGCGGAGGCTACATCCGGGGCATCTGAGGCTGCGGCGGCTGCGACCGAGGCTGACGGCGTCTACGACCGGGGCTGGTGGCGGCTATATCTGGGATCAACATCGGGGAAGGTTGGTGTGTGGCGACCGGATTTGTGGTGATGGAGGTGGTGGAGACCACGAGTGGGAATTGCTTTACAGTGGCCTGTACTGAGCTACAGGAGTTAACATGGCACCAACCAGGAAGACATAGAAAATGGAGGAAGACTTGGAGGAGATAAAGACCTCATTGAATCGTATTTCAAAAGACATGTCCAATTTAGACAAGTTGATGAAGGAGATTAAGGAGCTCCAAAACCTTGTTAAAGAAAACGACAAGATTATTAAGAAACTTGAGCAACAGGTGGATGAACTTGAACAATATGCTAGAAAAGATGATGTTATAATAACTGGTTGGGAAACAAAACATCGGTCGTACGCAAGGATGGTGGATTCTGGTGGAGCCAGTGGGGAGGATGCACTACCTGAAGAACTACAAACACTAGAACAACAAGTTACAAATTTTTTAAATCAAAAAGGTGTTGTCATACATCAAGACACTATTTCAGACTGTCACACAATTCCATCCAAAGACAGTAAAAATAAACTACCAAATGTAATGATACGATTTATAAGCAGAACATACAAAAATGAATTATTAAGACAGGCAAAGAATCTGAAAGGAACAAATGTATATATAAATGAGCATCTAACGAAAAAAAATGCAGATATTGCCAGGGAAGAAAGACTATTAAAAAAACAGACAAAAAACATATTGTTGCTATATGGGTCTGGAACTGTAGGGTTTGGATCAGAGTGAGAGAAGGGACAAAGGGTATACAAAGCAGAGACATGGAGGACCTTACAAAGTACAGACCTGAGTAGACAAATGAATATGACGTCAGTTGGTAGTATGACCAACAAAAAATCAGATTAAACATGGAAACAGATGATAAAATATATGACATAGACATCAATATTGATGAAAGTATATTTGACTTGACTACAATTGGTTGTGAGTATTATACGGAAAAACAGTTAAATAGTGAAAAAAATTACTGAAGATACCCTGTCACTCATACATATAAACATTCGAAGCTTGTACTATAAAATGTCAAAAAAAAAAAAAAAGTCAAAAATTAAACCAGTTTAAAACTAGATTCAGCATTGTTGCAATCACAGAATCTTGGCTTAAAAATGACCTCATGGCTGATGTTCAAATGGAGGGATATGAGTTATATTTTGTAAATAGAAGAGAAAAAAAGGTGGCGGTATTGCTTTGTACATAAAAACAGATCTGACATGTAAAATTGTAGAAGAAATGACAATTACAGATGATGTCATAGAAATTGTGACAGTGGAAATTGTACATGAAACATCTAAAAATGTTCTTATCAGTTGTGTATACAGAGCACCAGACTCTTGTGTTGTGAAATTTACAGATAAAATAATAGAATTATTCCATCAAATCAAAAACAAAACGCTCTTTATGTGTGGAGACTTTAATATTAATGTGGAAAGCTCCAGTTGCCAAAGAGTAAGTGATTTTGTGAATTCAATGAATAGCTTGGATTTATTCCCCTTGATAACAAAACCAACCAGAATTACATCGCAAAGTGCACCTGTAATTGACAATATATTCACAAATGGAACAGATGAAATTATTAAGAATGGGATATTGATGACAGATCTCAGTGATCATTTACCAGTTTTTTCAATATTTAAATATAAAAATAGGTACAAAAAAAACTTATGAACTTTAAAAGAGATAAGTCATTAAAAGCCTTAGAGGCATTAAATTATGATCTTAAAAATCAAAATTGGGAAGAGGTTTATGTCGGTGACGTTAATGTAGCTCCCCCTCTAGCTGCCACCTTATTGTGGTGGGGGAGTTTGCGTACCCGGATGATCCTAGGAGCTATGTTGTCGGGGGCTTTGTGCTCCCTGTAGGGTCTCCCAAGGCAAACAGGTCCTAGGTGACGGTTCAGACTAAGGGCAGCTCAGAACCTCCATGACCAGTAAAAGATCAAGGACCGAGACGTCGCCCGGTATGGCGGAGCCGGGGTCCCACCCTGGAGCCAGGCCTGGGGTTGGGGCTCGCGTGCGAGCGCCTGGTGGTTGGGCCTTAGCCCATGGGGCCCGGCCGGGCTCAGCCTGAAAGAGTAACGTGGGCCCGCCCTCCTGTGGGTTCACCACATGCAGAGGGGGTCATGGGGGTCGGGTGCAGAGAGGATTGGGTGGCGGTCGAGGGCGGGTGGCCCGGCGGCCCGGTCCATGCTCACAGCCCCTGGCTGTTGGGACGTGGAATGTCACCTCGCTAGGGGGGAAGGAGCCTGAGCTTGTTCGGGAGGTTGAGAGATACCGACTAGAGATAGTCGGGCTCACCTCCACGCACAGCGTGGGCTCTGGTACCCAACTCCTGGAGAGGGGCTGGACGCTTCATTTTTCTGGCCTCGCCCACCGGGAGAGGCGGAGAGCTGGGGTCGCATTGCTTATTGCTCCCCAGCTCAGTCACCATGTGTTGGAGTTCACTCCGGTGAACGAGAGGGTCGCGTCCTTACGCCTTCGGGTCGGGGACAGGTCTCTCACCATCGTCTCGGCCTACGGGCCGAGCAGCAGTGCAGAGTACCCGACCTTCCTGGAGTCCTTGGGAGGGGTACTAGATAGCTCTCTGACTGGGGACTCCATTGTTCTCCTGGGGGATTTCAACGTCCACGTGGGCGGCGACAGTGAGACCTGGAGGGGGGTGATCGGGAAGCACGGCCTCCCCGAGCTGAACCCGAGTGGTGTTCAGTTGTTGGACTTCTGTGCTGGTCACAGTTTGTCCATCACGAACACCATGTTCGAGCACAAGGGTGTCCATAAGTGCACGTGGCACCAGGACACCCTGAGCCGGAGGTCGATGATCGATTTTGTAGTCGTATCATCTGACCTTCGGCTACGTGTCTCGGAAACTCGAGTGAAGAGAGGGGCAGAGCTGTCGACTGATCACCACCTGGTGGTGAGTTGGATCCGCTGGGAGGGTAATAAGCTGGTCAGACCTGGCAGGCCCAAATGTATCATGAGGGTCTGCTGGGGAATGACTGGCGGAACACTCTGTCAGCGAGGTCTTCAACTCCCACCTCTGGGAGAGCTTCTCCCAGATCCCGGGGTAGGTTGGAGACATGGAGTCCGAGTGGACCATGTTCTCCACCTGCATTGTCGATGCAGCTGCTCGTAGCTGTGGTCGCAAGGTCTCTGGTGCCTGTCGCGGCGGCAATCCCCGAACCCGGTGGTGGACACCGGAAGTAAGGGATGCCGTCAAGCTGAAGAAGGAGTCCTACTTATCTTTGTTGGTAGGTGGGACCCCAGAGGCAGCTGACAGGTACTGGCAGGCCAATCGTGCCGCAGCCCGTGCGGTCGCAGAGGCAAAAACTCGGGTCTGGGAGGAGTTCAGGGAGGCTATGGATTAGGACTATCGGTCGTCCTCGAAGAGATTCTGGCAAACCGTCCGACGCCTCAGGAGGCGGAAGCAGCTCTCCACTGTTTACGGTGCGTGGGGGGAGCTGTTGACCCTGACTGGGGATGTTGTCGGGCGGTGGAAGGAGTACTTCGAGGATCTCCTCAATCCCATCGTCGCATCTTCCAAAGAGGAAGCAGAGACTGGGGACTCAGAGGCGGACTCATCCATTACCCAGGCCCAAGTCACCGAGGTGGTTAGAAAGCTCCTCGGTGGCAAGGCTCCTGGGGTGGATGAAATCCGTCCTGAGTACCTTAAGTCTCTGCATGTTGTGGGGCTGTCTTGGCTGACACGCCTCTGCAACATCGCGTGGCGATTGGGGACAGTGCCTCTGGATTGACAGACCGGGGTGGTGGTCCCTCTGTTTAAGAAGGGGGACCGGAGGGTGTGTTCCAACTATAGGGGGATCACACTCCTCAGCCTCCCCGGTAAGGTCTATTCCAGAGTACTGGAGAGGAGAGTTTGACCGTTGGTCGAACCTCGGATTCAGGTTTGAGCAGTGTGGTTTTTGTCCTGGTCGCAGCACACTGGACCAGCTCTACACGCTCCATCGGGTGCTCGAGGGTTCATGGGAGTTTGCCCAACCAGTCCACATGTGTTTTGTGGATCTGGAGAAGGCGTTCGACCGTGTCCCTCGGTGCACCCTGTGGGGAGTGCTCTGGGAGTACGGGGTCTGGGGTCCTTTGTTAAGGGCTATCCGGTCCCTGTGCTACCGCAGCAGGAGCTTGGTTCGCATTGCCGGTAGTAAGTCAAACCTGTTTCCAGTGCACGTTGGCCTCCGCCAGGGCTGCCCTTTGTCACCGGTTCTGTTCATTATTTTTATGGACAGAATTTCTAGACGCAGCCAGGGTGTAGAGGGGGTCTGGTTTGGGAACCACAGAATCTCGTCTCTGCTGTTTGCGGACAATGTGGTTCTGTTGGCTTCGTCATATCAGGACCTTCAGCGTGCACTGGGCCGGTTTGCAGCCGAGTGTGAAGCGTCCTGGATGAAAATCAGCACCTCCAAATCCGAGGCCATGGTTCTCGACTGGAAAAATGTGCTTTGCCCTCTTCAGGTCGGTGGAGTGTCCTTGCCTCAAGTGGAGGAGTTTAAGTATCTCGGGGTCTTGTTCACGAGTGAGGGACGGATGGAGCGTGAGATGGATAGACGGATTGGTGCAGCATCTGCAGTGATGCGGTCGCTGTATGGGACCGTCGTGGTGAAGAGAGCTGAGTAGGGGGGCAAAGCTCTCGATTTACCGATCGATCTACGTTCCGATCCTCACCTATGATCATGAGATTTGGCTCATGACCGAAAGAACGAGATCGCGAGTACAAGCGACCGAGATGCGTTTCCTCTGCAGGGTGGCTGGGCGCTCCCTTAGAGATAGGGTGAGGAGCTTGGTCACTCGGGAGGAGCTCGGAGTCGAGCAGCTGCTCCTCCACGTCGAAAGGAGTCAGTTGAGGTGGCTCGGGCATCTTTTCCGGATGCCCCCTGGACGCCTCGCTGGAGAGGTGTTCCGGGCACGTCCCACTGGGAGGAGGCCCCGGGGAAGACCCAGGACACGCTGGAGGGACTACATCTCTCGGCTGGCTTGGGAACGCCTTGGGGTTCCCCCGGAGGAGCTGGAGGAGGTGTGTGTGATTCGGGAGGTCTGGGCGGCTTTGCTTGAGCTGCTGCCCCCGCGACCCGACTCCGGATAAAGCGGAAGAAAATGGATGGATGGATGGATTGACAGAGTTAAAAAAAAAATGATGTCATTAAAAATAGATGGAATGGACATTCAAAGGGTAAAAGAAACAAAATTTTTAGGAGTTATGATTGATGAAGATTTTACATGGAAGTCACACATAAATTACATAAAAGGAACGATAGCGAAAGCCATTGCTGTTTTGCATAAAGTTAAATATTCATTAAATAGTTATGGATTATTAACATTGTACAATTCATTGATTGTTCCATATTTGACTTATTGTGTAGAAATCTGGGGATCAACATGTACAACTTTTACACAACCTTTATTTATTTTGCAGAAAAGAGCTTTAACAGTGATTGGCAACAGTCTATTTAGAAATCCATCTAATCCATTGTTCATTAAGTATAGGGTACTTAAATTTCATGAATTAGTTGATTTGAAATTACTACAAATAATGTACCAAGCGAATAACAATACCTTACCAATAAACATTCAAAATATGTTTGAAAAAGAGTAAGTAGTTATAATTTGAAGGGCATAGAAGTCTTTAAAAAAACAAGATTCAGAACCAAGATAAAAGAACGGAGTATTGCAGTGAATGGTGTAACATTATGGAACAACCTCAACAAAGAAATCAAAGAATCAAGGTCGCTTAAATTATTTAAAAAACGTATTAAACTTGATGTATTTCGTAAGTATGAAACTATGAAATAAGTCAGTGGGCTGTGACAAAGCCAAAAATGTAATCTGTTAATTATGTTTAGAATGTTTGAAGTTTAAAATGTAATCTATTAGGGATGTAGTCTTTAAAATAATGGTTAAAATTAGGAAAGAAGTCGGTGGCATGTGACAAAGCCATAGAAATGCAATGATGTTGATTGATGATGCTTTGCAAGATTGTATTGTAAAAAAGGGGCAGAATATATAAGACTTGTTCTTCCAACTGCTCCTTTTCGTTCAATGGTTTGTAATGTTTTGTTAATTTTGCTTTTCTGTTTTTCTTTTAAATGAATGAAATAAATCCTCAAAAAAAATGTGTATGCCGGTGAGCAGGCCTCATTTAAGGGGAGGACAGTTGTTGGTTTAAGCCAGGTTTCACATAACCCAATCATATCTAAGTGATGATCAGTAATTAGATCATGAATCAACAATGATTTGAAGATAGTGATCTTATGTTAATGAAACCCAGACTAAGGACCACAGTGGGTTTGACAGTTGGACTGTTTGTCATTAGGGGTGGTTCCAGAGTAGCATATATAAGATTCCTGGGAGTACGTTTAGGTTTGAGACATTCCACGTGGACTGTAGGTAGCACACACAAAATATTTGATATTGCTGGAGCAGCCAACGGTCCATCCTCAATTTCTGTGTCATCCAGTGTAGTAATGGGTATTACGTTTGCACAGTGTATCCCTCTATGATTTTTATGGACATGTCTGCAGAAACAGGCCACAGTCTCATGTGGACAAATTTCCCTCCCTGCCACATAAACTACACTATCACCATAGTGGATTTTCTGCACTAATTTCCCTGCTAAGCTAATGGATTCCACACCCACATTTGTCATAAGCCTTGCAGGGTCTCTAATCACCTGCTCTGTGCCCTGCTGTAAAATCGTGATGTTCCCCCCCGTCGAGCTCTATCTATGTTCGCAGACAAGATGGAAGTGCCTTCCCCAGTAGGGCGAAGGTCGTCCGACATCAGCAAGCCACGGCAGCCCCAAAACAAAGGCCAGTTATCAATAAAACTAAAGCCTTGCTGTCTATAAAATTGCACCAACCACCTATTTAATGATGTCAGCCTGCTAAATGCCTCATCATTACCCCGGGAGGGGAGGGGACCAGAGACTATTAATTGATGCCAACTCATCTTTCTTGTAAGGCCACAAGTTCTCTCCATTTTAATTTTTGTGACCTCAAGAGTGCTTCATCCTGACATCATTGGCACCGACGTGAATAACTATGTGGCAGTATACTATCTCGTGTCATGTTCCTTTGTCTGTCAACCCTTCTGTCGTGTCAGCACACTAAGATGGGAGGCACTGTCGGGAGCTCTGGCCCCATGAAATACATGTAATGTCAGCCGGCGTATGTATCTTCATTTTGTGGGTGATAGAACCCCCTATCGTTAAAGCCTGTCATTTCGGCCAGGAGATAGGAGTGGCGAGTGTGATCGGGGTACTGCAACCGGGCACCAAGCCCTATGTGACTTCCTCTGCCTAACCACAGTCCGAAAGCTGTCATCCACAGCCGGCATTTCGAGGCTGATGCAAATGGGGATGAACACTAACCTCGTCTGGAGTGCCCATAACGTGCAACTCCACTGAGCTAAGAAGCTGTTCTAGCTTACGGACATGACTGTCTAAATGAGCCACCCTATCTGCCAGCATCACGCAGGGTTTATGTAAAGTGTAAAGTACTATACTTTGCGCACCAGAAAATTCAAGCGTATAGTTAAGCTAGCTCGAGCTAACTACTAACAAGCTTATTTTGAGTTTTAACACCACAATCTCTTCTGGTAGCATCAGAGGCGACAGCATACCCAAACAATGAGTTAGCACTTCTGTCTTTGAGCGTCCTGCCCCCTGCTGGAGGCTCTAGTTTACTACATGGCTTCCAGCACAAACGCAGCTGGCAGGAGCCAAAAAGCTCAACTTTCTACTCAATCAATTGGAAAATAAAGCAGTGCTGACTTATGGTTTGGTGTAAATAAAATGAGTACCAATAGAATAACTCCATTAATGTCAATTCTGTCATTTGTACAAAGTTAAAATATAACATATCTTTTAATGTTGAATAATGCACTAATTCTGAAGTTTTGTAACAAACACAGACAGCTGGCATTCTGGGTAAAATGTGCCACCGCTAACACTGATTGGTTGAACTCATTCATTCTATGTAAACCAACACGCTAATGTGAGGTGTGTCATGTGTTGGTGTTTACAGATAAATGTCCTTTTGTAAAATATGCCATTTTTTATTTGTAAAAAAAGGCATTTTCAAAAAAAAAAAAAAAAGCCAAGTTGTAATTAGATAACTGTCTGATATAACCGGTGTCAACATAAATAGAACACTGCCATGACCAACTGGTGCCATTGCGAGTTTTGGCCCTTTTTCAGCTGATTTTTCATTCGTGCAAGAATTTTTTGGATCACACAGAGTTTCAGGTTAATCGCATGTCCTGCATCGTTTAGTATACATGGAGGAACGAGCTGCATTTAACATCTCACGACCACCTCCGGATATTCTTGCCGGCCGTTATGAGGGTATCCCGCTGCTGAAGAGTCCGTCTCGCACTGTGCATGTGCAAACACCGCAGAACTGTCTTGTAATGTCTTTTTTTTTTTTGTATTTTTTTAAACTTTGATGTCTCCCATCGAGAGTTTTTGTAAATTAAGTTTGAAAGAAAAGCTTCTGTTTACGTTTTGCTTCTGGAAACATGAGTGGTTTTTGAACGTACAATGTGTCTGAGAACATAAATCGTGCGCTCTGAACTTGTACACCGTGCGGTTCTGTGGTACAGTTTGAGCTGGAACCGAGTACAGTGATTGAAAATATCAGCCCAGCTTCAGTTTGAATACTGCCATGAACACTACTGGCCAGTAGATGGCAGTAGAGACCATGAAAACTTGCCAAAACAAAATTCCAGATAATCCATGTCTGCTACATTTAAGATGCGTGGAATTTAATAAACGCAAACACAATAACATCTATAAACCCAGAGAATATATTCATGAGAGTTTTAGGCACTAGAGTTTAATGCTGTTGTCCGTGGAGCCTGATCAGAGTGTGTGAAATGCATTTCTCATGTGGTGAACGTACTGAGATTACCCTATCATACCCATAATGTACCTGGACACAGTGTGTCCACACTAAAACCTTAAAAATTAGCACATTACTTTAAAACTAAAATGTATATGATATTATATATTGATTTATATAATATATCAATATATATTTTATTTGATTTGATTTTATCTGATATTTTCACTTTATAATACTTCAGACGTGACGTTAATTTAAATAACTCCGAAATTAGTTTGGTTAAAATTTGAACCATAAGTTAAAAATGTATGCCTCTGGATGACTTGGGTGATATTGCCCACGTATCAGTATGGGGTTAAAAGAAATTAGGTTTTTTTTTTTGATGACCAGTTCTCCTTTGCCTGCAGAGGATAGAGCGGTTTCTTCTAGAAGCAGCTCTCCTCTTTTTGCAGAGGGTAGAACTACACATCTGCTACAAAACATTTAACAGGTAGGTGCTCAACTGATTTTAAATTTTATAAATGTTTGTAGCTGTTCAGCTTTGTTTACCACGTTAACGGTCTAAAAGTTATCGGACAAAAATTTATCAGAAGATAATTAGTCCAATAATGGTTTTCAAAGTTATCTGAAAATACACTCAACAAAAATATAAACGCAACACTTTTGGTTTTGCTCCCATTTTGTATGAGATGAACTCAAAGATCTAAAAGTTTTTCCACATACACAATATCACCATTTCCCTCAGATATTGTTCACAAACCAGTCTAAATCTGTGATAGTGAGCACTTCTCCTTTGCTGAGATAATCCATCCCACCTCACAGGTGTGCCATACCAAGATGCTGATTAGACACCATGATTAGTGCACAGGTGTGCATTAGACTGTCCACAATAAAAGGCCACTCTGAAAGGTGCAGTTTTGTTTTATTGGGGGGGGATACCAGTCAGTATCTGGTGTGACCACCATTTGCCTCATGCAGTGCAACACATCTCCTTCGCATAGAGTTGATCAGGTTGTCAATTGTGGCCTGTGGAATGTTGGTCCACTCCTCTTCAATGGCTGTGCGAAGTTGCTGGATATTGGCAGGAACTGGTACACGCTGTCGTATACGCCGGTCCAGAGCATCCCAAACATGCTCAATGGGTGACATGTCCGGTGAGTATGCCGGCCATGCAAGAACTGGGACATTTTCAGCTTCCAAGAATTGTGTACAGATCCTTGCAACATGGGGCCGTGCATTATCCTGCTGCAACATGAGGTGATGTTCTTGGATGTATGGCACAACAATGGGCCTCAGGATCTCGTCACGGTATCTCTGTGCATTCAAAATGCCATCAATAAAATGCACCTGTGTTCTTCGTCCATAACAGACGCCTGCCCATACCATAACCCCACCGCCACCATGGGCCACTCGATCCACAACACTGACATCAGAAAACCGCTCACCCACACGACACCACACACGCTGTCTGCCATCTGCCCTGAACAGTGTGAACCGGGATTCATCCGTGAAGAGAACACCTCTCCAACGTGCTAAACACCAGCGAATGTGAGCAGTTGCCCACTCAAGTCGGTTACGACGACGAACTGGAGTCAGGTCGAGACCCCGATGAGGACGACGAGCATGCAGATGAGCTTCCCTGAGACAGTTTCTGACAGTTTGTGCAGAACTTCTTTGGTTATGCAAACCGATTGTTTCAGCAGCTGTCCGAGTGGCTGGTCTCAGACAATCTTGGAGGTGAACATGCTGGATGTGGAGGTCCTGGAGGTTCTGGTCCTGGGCTGGTGTGGTTACACGTGGTCTGCAGTTGTGAGACTGGTTGGATGTACTGCCAAATTCTCTGAAACGCCTTTGGAGACGGCTTATGGTAGAGAAATGAACATTCAATACACAAGCAACAGCTCTGGTTGACATTCCTGCTGTCAGCATGCCAATTGCACGCTCTCTCAAATCTTGCGACATCTGTGGCATTGTGCTGTGTGATAAAACTGCACCTTTCAGAGTGGCCTTTTATTGTGGGCAGTCTAAGGCACACCTGTGCACTAATCATGGTGTCTAATCAGCATCTTGATATGGCACACCTGTGAGGTGGGATGGATTATCTCAGCAAAGGAGAAGTGCTCACTATCACAGATTTAGACTGGTTTGTGAACAATATCTGAGGGAAATGGTGATATTGTGTATGTGGAAAAAGTTTTAGATCTTTGAGTTCATCTCATACAAAATGGGAGCAAAACCAAAAGTGTTGCGTTTATATTTTTGTTGAGTGTATAATCTGAAACACAACATTATCTTCGATAATTATCGATTATCGGATTTGTGCCCACCACTGATAACGGATACAAATTGGTGTCCGCGCGTCCGTGGAAGTCTGCGCTCACTCAAAGCGTGGCTGTCATGACAGTTGTTGTAAAATGGTTGCTGCGGCGATGCTGTGTGACTACTGCTAAACGTAGCATGTGGACATCAGATACTTTTACAGCCATCAACTTGTAAAAAGAAGAATTTTGCGGCATGTCTGTGTCACGGAGCGATGGACAGAGGAAAGATGGCGAGAAAGATGGTTTGAAAAAGTTTAAGACTCAAGAATCTGTGGAATGGCGCTTGTCATGAACACATCCGAAAGGTTAAAGAAATGGGAAAAATCGAACTGCATTGTGTGACTTTTCTCTTATTAATTTTCTTTCATTTGAAAAAGACATTGCTGTCTTGAATGGATTTACAGGAATTTATACAAGAATATGTGACTTTTTTACTATAAGGTATGTTATTGATATTTTACCATGATTTTCAAAATATTCTACAAACTTCAGCTGTGGTTTTTGAAATGCTTTAACAGTCTTTTTAGTCTTCATGAATTTCATGTTGTTTAATTGTTCTGAGTTGATGCATAATTTGGTTTACAATTAAAAAGGGAGGTCATTCCAGGTCCTACTTCCACGTCATATTCTGTTATTTCAACATGATCACTGACAGTTCAAATGAAATGTTGAATCTAGGATCATTGCATCATCACATATGCGATCTTTTGAGATTATTTCGTCCTGTCATGTTGTGAGGGTGCCTGGCATGGACCCTCAATGCAGACTCCCAGACCAGGCGTTAGTGTAAAAGAAGTCGTCTTTTTTCGGTGCAAAGGTACAAACAGGGCTAGGCAAACACGCAGTCATAGTCAAGCAGGGTTCAGTGGCACGAGCAAACACAGACATCAGGGGTGAGACAAAAGATGCTGTCAAAAAAACAAAGCAGGATCAAAAAAAAAAAACACGACAAGGTAAATCATGACTGTGAAGAAGGCTGGTAAGAGCATGGAGACAACAAACTAAGAGAATAATAAGAAAATAAACACTAAGGCGACACTGAACAGGATCTGACTAAGAAAACAAAAATGACTAAACAAACCAGAAATAAGACAGAGACTAAGTGATAAACAAAACCTGCTATTAAAGCACAAAAGATCATATTAGAAATGGGAACAGCAAAACGAACAAATGATAACTAAATGATAAACAATGAAAACACAGACTGAATAAAACAAGAGCGGAACTGAACCATGACCAAAGTAAGAAAAGTAACAAAGAAACAAATCAAATCAAAAGAGAACAGAGAATTAACACGTGATGAAAATAAAAATAAAAAACTAATAAATTATTTCTTCCAGATGGTGAGAAAAGGAGGAAAAAAATAGGATCAAAACCCCAATCAGGGCCAAATCCTGACACTTCCAGGAGATGCTGAAAATGTGTCATTACATACAAAATTGACCCCAGCTCATGGGGGGCTGTGCTCCCCACCGAACCCCCACAAACTTTCCTCAGATTTCACAATTTTCATTTCACAGCCCTGGCAGTAACCTACACCCTCTCGGCCCTTTCTGGAATACTTTGGACACCACTTCACTAGATGTTAGCTGAAGTCCTTAAACTTTCCATCCTGCACCAGATGTTGAGAAAGGGTAAATCCCATTTTTCTCTTGGCCTGTGGTTTGCAGGAGGGAGACTTTCATTACCTTGCCTTCATGCCAGCTGCCTCAGGTGGAAGAAGATGAGCCCAGAACTCCAGCAAGACTGGACTCTGCCCATGGTGAGTCTGAGTGCTGGGACCTAGATCACGGGGTCTGAGTACCAGAAGTCTGTCTTTGTGTCCAGCCAACAGGTGATGAGCAGTTTGATTTTTATGGTTGTCTTACAGATGTTCAGCTCCTGCAGACAAATGGGAAGCTGCCATTGTGGTTCAGGAAACTGGTGAGTGTTTTTCTGCCCATCAGTTAAATTTGAGACAGTGGTGTCTTCCTGTAATGAAACTGCTTTAGAGCAGCGTTGTACCGTCATTGTTTCTGGGGATGACAATCAAGATTGTGGAGTTTGCATGAGGTGAGAGCTGCTTGCCTTTATGATCAGCCCAGATTTTTGTTGTCCATCAGGGTTCATATGTTCCATGTACCAACGTTCGTCACTTGTTTTTATTTGTCTACTGAATTGCTGGTGACCCTCTGGACATGGTAATCCAGACAGGTTAAGCTGAAGCAGACTATGTTTAGGGCTCCCTTTCTAGCCCCTCCCTGTTCAGGGTGAACGGAGTGGATCCTCAGTCGCCCAAGAGTCTGACGACTGAATCACACATGTACTGCTTCTGTATGGCTCAGCGCTCAGGGCTTCTGGATTCACAGTCCTGCTCCTGTCACTCTTTGCTGATCACTGAAAGACTTGTAGGTGTGCAACGCAGCACAAAAAAACCTACATCTAGGGTCAATCTAGAGACCCCCGTGCGTGTGTTTGTTTAACGTGGGAATGTTGTTGCACACCAGCAAACATACAGCCATTGGCAAATCCTCAGCCTGGTCCGATGGGAAATCCCATACGATTGGGGTCTGAGGACCTGCTGCAGCCTTCATCTGTCTTCACAGCTGTTGGGTGACAAGCCGTCACCTCCTGGGCCTTTTGTGGAGTTGAGAACTTGTTGTTTCACCAGAGCCCCAATAGCAGTCTCACTTTCAGGGTTCCTGTTGGGCCTTCATGGTTACGTGGACGTGGGGTTGGACTTCGACACACCTGTATACATATGACAAAATCTTTTTATTTGCTTATAATTTATGACAAAATCTCATTCTTAGAAATGTTAAATAACGTATTGAAGTATTTCAACATTTTATGGTATGTAATTATGAAGGAGTTTCAAATCAAACGTGATGAAACATTCAAAACGCCAAAATTAAAACACAATTCCAAATATAAAGAATAGCAAAAACATGGTGATTCTAATTCATCAATAAAAGTTGCTGATCTCTTCTCGGCCATCAGGTGTCTTTGAATTGTACAAAGTGACTTTTGATTGCTTCTTTTGACCACACAGCTGAGAGTGATGCAAATACTAATGCCCCAGAAGGTAGAATGCCAGCCGTCAGGTGGGTGAGGAGGGTTCTGGTGGTCCTGACCTCTGGACCAACAAACCAGTCCTCAGGGAAAACACCTGAGTCTTCCTTAAAAACCAGAAAAGTGTTCCTGTAAATGAAGAAAAAGAAAACCAGTACCAAACTAATGCCACTAAACAATATGAAGTTCAGTAATAAGATCAAAATATCACTGTTCACGGGGTGTGAGCAGCCCAGGATTACAGACAAATACCTGATCTGCACCAAATACCTGACCTGAACCAAATACCTGATCTGCACCAAATACCTGATCTGCACCAAATACCTGATCTGCACCAAATACCCGACCTGCACCAAATACCCGACCTGCACCAAATACCCGACCTGCACCAAATACCCGACCTGCACCAAATACCCGACCTGCACCAAATAACTGATCTGCACCAAACACCCGATCTGCACCAAACACCCGATCTGCACCAAACACCCGATCTGCACCAAACACCCGACCTGCACCAAACACCCGACCTGCACCAAACACGTGACCTGCACCAAATACCTGACCTGCACCACCCCTTCAATTTATAGTTTGAAAAATGTGTGGAAAAATATCTGAATGTACAATAAAGCAAATAAGTATTTGATTTACTGTACATCTCGCAGCACTTTTTGGTGAAGGTTTGGAGAGTTGCGCTGTTTTTCTAAGGTCACAGTAGAGTTAAGCTACAAATTGATCTTAGGTGGTTTAACAGAATTCGTGTCTGGGATTCGAGCGACCTCTGTCTTGTGGTACTTTGATTTCTGTCTGGTTTGCGTTGCACTCCGTGTGTTGTGACGTGTGAAGGTCAGAGAGCATAATGTAAACATGGTTACCTTCAGCAGGCTGAGGGTGGAGCCACTGTCCAGGCTGCTGCAGAACCTCGCCAGCTACGAGGTCGATGGGTGGAACATCAGGAGCCCCTCATCATCTGCTCCAGCTTCTCCCCCAGCCCAGCCAGGAACCAGGAGGAGGAGGAGCAGAAGAAGCTGCACTTCAATCCTCAGAAGCTGGACAACCTGCTGGATGAGGAGGAGCCAGAGGAGGAGCAGGGGGCGGAGCCAGAGGAGGAGCAGGAAGAAGAGCTGGGGGAGGAGCCAGAGGAGGAGCAGGAGGTGAGAGTTGATTCAGAGAACCAAGGGTCATTAGTTCAATAATATCATTACAAAATGAATGTTTGAATAATGCGTCAGTGCTGTGGTGGCGCTAGCAGCTGTGTGGCGCTGTAAGTGGTCCACTCTGCTAATAACATAGCTAAGACGCATCATTGTAAGCTGGTCCAGAGGCGGCGTGGACTTTGTGAAGAGTTTCTCTGCACGGGAGTATTCTGAAATCATTTCTAGACATTTTTTTACGTGTTTGGAAACATATAGATAGACATCCTGTCCTCACCTAAGGCCGTGAACTTTGGGTAATGACTGAAACAACAAGGTCACCAACACAAGTGGCGGCAGTGAGAATCTCGGTCGGGTATCTACTTTGGGTAATGACTGAAACAACAAGGTCACCAACACAAGTGGCGGCAGTGAGAATCTCGGTCGGGTATCTGGAACTCAGGGACAGGGTGAGAAGCTGAAACACTCAGCGTATGAAAAGTCAAAACTTGAGCGATGAAACACTCTTGAACTATCTCAGCTGTTCATACGTGGTCTCCAACAGTCAGATGATTCATAGCAAACAGTCAATGGGGTCACAATAGTCCAGGTCCCGAGGTGTTACAAAGGCGCCACTTGTTCACATTTTGAGGAAAACATGAAACTTCTCCCACTCAAACTTATAAAATTAAACTCAAAATGAACAATTTAAGGGGTGGACACCAGTGAAATATGCAAATTAAGTAGGCGTGGTATGTTATTTTCAAAATGGCTGAGAAAGACAACACGGAACGTAAGTGTATACAGATGATAAACGCACTTTATTTGCAAGTCACACAGCTTGAACTTGTAGAAATCAACATTTCTCACTACTTGCTATGAAGTCCAGATGACACCGGTTGCAGGAACAGTAAAAACTGAACACATTACATATCATGTGACCATTATTCAAATCGTACACAGTGGCATCAGTAACCAACATTTACGTATGTTTTCTGTCTAGTTTGTATCCTCAGCACTCTTCAGTAACAAAACAGGTGTTTCTGCAAATAATAATAATATGTTGGACTGGAATCGGCTCATCTGTGTGGTGATAAACAGAAGTGATTAGGATCAAATCCATATTTGGTGTTATCAAGTCCTTTCACAGATGATGCATGATTCTTCTCGTCTGACCGTCATCAGCTGGCTGTTCACCAAACAGACACATCACATTTGAACAACTTTAAACTGACAAAAAGGGCTCCATCTAAATATTCAGCAAGTGGCAGTTTTGAAAGACAGGAACATTATGTCAGTACACATTTATCAGAATCTGCAGCTTGGTGTTTTCACAAGATGCTGAAGAAACACACGTAATGTCCATTCATTTCTCTCTTAAAATAAAAATGATGAGCCTTTAACAAGTTCACCATGTCACAATATACATGTTAAAGTAACAAAGTGTGTCATACATTCATCTGCCCTGCATGTCCTCCTGCACAGGCACATAAGTCGGTGCAAGTCAGGACGTTTCTCTTGGATTTACACAAGCCTCTTGGTGCTGGAGTCGCTGAGAAGTGAGCGATCATGATACTCATGCCTGGAACAAAAGAACTGGAATTGTTCTCTTAACTTTGTATCGGGACCAGTCTTCACTGGTTCTGACCGCTGACTCTGAAATTCAACACAATGTCACATTATGTTTTAATGTATGCAATGTTACTTTTTCAACATCATACAAACATGAACAGGAAAACTTAGATTATTACAACTAACGTCATTTCTTCAAGCGCAAAGTCGATCTTTACAACGTGAAAGTCAAAAGATGGGGGGGGGGGGGGTGTAAATGTTGGGAATGCACTTCGAATAGACTACAACACAATGCTTTAGGAGTTCTTTAAAAGAATTTCACCATCAGCCATAATAAAAAACAAAGCATGCAAGGACAGAGCTGTCGAAGGACAGAGCTGTCGAAGGACAGAGCTGTCGAAGGACAGAGCTGTCGAAGGACAGAGCTGTCGAAGGACAGAACTGTCGAAGAACAGAGGTATTGAAGGACAGCTGTTGAAGGACAGAACTGTCGAAGGACACAATTATTCACGGACACAGCTATTTTAAAAAGCTGTTTTTAGCACTCTGGCAGCCATCTTTAATGTTGCCACGCCCATTCAGAAGATCAGTTTCACTGGTGTATACCTCTAATTATTTTTTATATACCCTGTTCTACATGTGTGCCAAATTTCATGCTTTCTTCATAATCTGAACATACTTTTGCTTAGAACCTGTACTTCAAGAAAAACGCAGGTAACTACAAAAGACTTTTGAGAAGAATTAAAGTGGCACTACCAGGAATCCATGTTCAGAGACATGGCCGCAGTCACTGGACAGAACTCAAGAGCTGAAACATCAAGATCAGGTAGGAGAACTTTCCACTGATTTCTGACTTTTTCACCTTCATGTGGACCATTTTTGAGATCAGTGTCAATCCCTTGAGAACTTTTTGGGGGGGTGGAGGAGGGGGTCCATCAGGAATAGCTTTGCCGATGTTTTCTCCCGAGCTACTGTATAAATAAACTGTTTTCTAGCCCCGTCCCACACATTTTATTCTGTTAAAATCTATTTGCACACAAATAGGAAGCAGACTAGTGTTACCAACTATTTCCTCTCAGGTCCAGCGCCATGTCAGCCAATCAAAGTGCATTTAATAAAAAGCCTTCCTGGATTTCAAAGAAGTGAAATCATTGAATTCAGAGCCATTTTCGCCAACTACCTCTGCACGAACACGACAGTTTCAGCCTGGAGTCTGTCCAAATCATCGAGAGGAGTGATGGGTGGGACGTGTCCAACAGATCAATGAAGGTATCAAGAACTGTTTGAAGTGGACTTGGCTTGAACGAAGCATCGAGTTGGACAGAACGCGCTGATGTTTACAAGAACTCCTCCGTAAGGTCGAGGGGCCAGCAAAAGCTTTGACGGACAGAGAGGACGTAAACGCAAAAACAAGAAGCGATCTTCAGAGTAAATCATATTCTACTAATCATATTCCACATCTGATGACTCAGTGGCTGCTAGGAAAGACTAGTTGGCAACCACGGAAGAGTGGTGACAGCGGGGAGAGACTGCTCGCATCTGGGGAAGACCAGAAACGGGGTGCTAAGGCTTGGCAGGCCAAAGCACTTTCTCCGCGAGGAGGAACCCACCAGAAGTCGCTATGGAGAAGTTCATTGTAAGATAACCTCTAGGTCGCGTGAGAGCAGGGGAGGATGAGCGGCCTACAGGACAGATAATGGTTATGTGGATGTGGAAAGGTCTACAAAGGCGATAGGGGTCTGAAGATACACTAGAGTAGGATGGGCTGTTTACGCCGCAGTAGTGAGCAACGCACAGGGCAACCTCATGAGATGGAGGAGAGGCAGGGTCAGGTGTCCAACCACAGCACCCAGAATCTCCAAGCTCACAACGAAGGCGTCAGCATCCTCTCTACTGATAACATCGTTCCAGACGACCCACAGCAACAAGCAAGGGAAGCCAGCCAGGGAACGAGTCAGCGAGCGCAGTCCTTAGCTGAAGGAGAGACCAGGAGAACATCAGTGAGGTGGCCTACAGCAGCAGCCAGGAAAGACTGGGAATCCTTCAACAGGGAAGTAGACCAAGTCCTGGAGTCTGTTCTAGCTGGCTGTAGTGGAAGGACGTTGAGTGCAATGTCCACCATCATCTGGGGCATGGGAGCAGAGCACTTTGGGATGGAGCAGAGACAGTGCCGAGGCCCTCAGCAGAGCAAGGAAAACAGGCGCCTAAGAGAGATTGCAAAGCTCAGAGGCGACCTGAGAAGACTTAAGAAGGCTTTCCTGCAAGCTCCTGAGGAGGAAAAAGCTGCACTTACAGAAATGCAAGGCGTCCTGAGGGAGCGCATTAAGACCTTGCACAGAGCAGAGTGTCAGCGGAGGGATAGAAGGAGGCGCGAGAAGGAGAGGGTGAAATTTACAACAAACCCCTTCAAGTACCTGTCAGAGCTCCTTGGAGTAAAAAGGTCAGGAGTGCTGAAGGCTTCGAGGGAGGAGGTTGAAGAACACCTCCGTAAGGTGCACAGTGACCCGAGGCGCGAGGAGGAGCTAAACCTGGAAGGAAAGCTTAGCTGTCCCGGAGAGCCAGCCATTTCTTTGATGTCGGAGAGCTCAGATGGCAGGAGGTCATCCGGAAGGCTAGGGGAGCATCGGCACCAGGCTCAAACGGGATTCCGTACAGGATATATAAGAACTGTGAGCGACTGTGGAGGTTACTTAAGGTGGGGTGGAGGAAGAACCAGCTGCCGGACAGTTTTCTCTTGGCCGAAGGATGCTTCATTCCCAAACAGGAGGACTCGGCCAGCCTGAAAGATTTCCGCACAATATCACTGTTGAACGTGGAGGGCAAAGTGTTCTTCGGAGTAGTGGCAAAGAGGCTAACACAGTTTCTGATAAGCAACATGTACATCGATACATCAGTACAAAAAGGTGGAGTCCCAGGAGTACCGGGTTGTCTCGAGCACAACAGCATCATCTCCAGGATCATTGAAGACGCTAAGAAGAACAATGGAAATCTAGCAGTCCTGTGGCTTGATCTAACAAATGCCTATGATACAGTGGCCCATAAGTTGGTCCATTACACACTCAAAGCCTACCATGTCCCTGACAAAGTCCAGCTACTCCTCCAGAACTACTTTGGAAAATTCAAGATGCGCTTCTCTTCGGGTGATTTCACGACCAACTGGTAGAGACTGGAGGCTGGAATCGCAACAGGGTGCACCATCTCAGTGATACTTTTTGCTGCAGCGATGAACCTCCTGGTTAAGTCAATGGAGAAGCCAAGCCGGGGAGCCGTACTGTCGAGTGGGATCCAGCAGATCCCAGTCAGGACCTTCATGGATGACTTGACAATTACGGCCAGGCCGGTCCCGGAGGGCAGGTGGATCTTGGAGGACTTGGTCGAGCTTACAACTGAAGCAAGGATGGAGTTCAAACCATCGAAATCAAGGAGTTTGGTCCTGAAATGTAGCTGCGTCCAAGATCGCTTCCAGTTTAAGATCGGCAATGACATCATCCCCACGGTAACGGAGAAGCCAGTTAAGAGCTTAGGAAGGTGGTACAGAGCTGACCTGAGTGACAAGACGAGCATAAACGAGATGCTCAACCAAGCAGAAGAATGGCTGCAAGCCCTCGAGAGGAGTGGCCTATGGTGAGGTACAAGGCGTGGGGATACCAACACGGCATCCTACCAAGGCTCCTATGGCCACTGCTGGTGTACGAGATTCCTTTGACAACAGTGGAGGCTCTGGAGCGGAAGATTAACAGCTTCCTCAGGAGATGGCTGTCAGTCCCCAAAAGCTTTTGCTCCTTAGGGCTTTACAGCTCAGGGAGTAAATTACAACTACCGATCACATCTGTCATGGAGGAAGTCAAGACAGCCAAGGTCCGTTTGGTCATGATGTTACGGGACAGCGGCGATAAGGCGGTGCGTCAGTCAAACATCACTGTGAAGACAGGCCAGAAATGGGATGCCAGCTGTGCGCTGAGGGAAGTAGAGGAGCAACTGCAATATGCGGACATCATGGGGACTGTGACCCAGGGGAGGTTGGGCCTGGGAGTCATCACCCGAGCTAGCTGGAAGGAGGCAAAGGCGAAAGACCGTCGTGGAATGGTGCAGGAAGAGATCAGGGCTGCAGAAGAGGAGAACAGGCAAGCTAGGGCAGTGGCCGTGAGGCAGCAAGGCAGCTGGACCCGGTGGGACGGTGTCCGGGGAAGATCCCTCAGTTGGAAGGACATCTGGAGCATGGAGGGGCATCGGCTAAAGTTCCTGCTGAGCTCCGTGTACGATGTGCTACCAACACCAACGAATCTGCAAAGGTGGAAGCTGACGGAGGACCCCTTCTGCGCGCAGTGCAGGAGACCAGCAAGCCTGGAACACATTCTGTCATCTTGCCAAGCAAGCCTGATCGAGGGGAGGTTCAGGTGGCACCATGATAAAGTGCTGGCGCAACTGGCCAATGGACTCGAGAAAGAGAGGAAGCAGAAAAGAACTAAGGCCCAGACCAAAGGCCCTCACTTCATTAGCTTTCTCAGGCCAGGTGAAAAAGCAGACAAGGAGGACAGGTGTGAAGGCATCCTTGGCACAGCAGAGGACTGGGAGATGAGAGTTGACCTTGGTAGGCAGCTCAAGTTTCCAGAAGAGATCGCAGTCACCAGCCTTCGACCAGACATCATGCTCTGGTCTCTCACAACAAAACAAGTGGCCTTGATCGAGCTAACGGTACCCTAAGAGGAGAGGATCGAGGAGGCGCATGAGCGCAAGCTGGGAAAGTACCAGCCACTCCTTGCAGAGAGCCAGCAGAAGGGGTAGAGAGCCTGGAACTTACCAGTGGAGGTGGGTTGCAGGGGGTTCCCAGGGCATTCCCTTTGGATAACACTAGGGTTGCTTGGAGTTAGAGGAACAACCCGCAAGAACCTGGTTAATAGCATCTCCAAGCAGGCGGAGCAGTCATCCAGGTGGCTGTGGCTAAGGAGGAGCGACCGGTGGCTAGGCCAGGCTGGCAGGGAAGGCTGGTGGGGGGGCAGAGTTGTGCGGCAGGTCCCTGAACGGCAGAGGGAGCAGTTCCAGGACGCTGGTTCTGCTGTCAGGCCCCACTGAGGTGTCGTGGGCTAGTTGATGAAACATAAGTGAGGTGGGGTGCCCACTTGAAAACCCTATGAAGTCTACAGGTTCTCGTCGTGCAGCTCTGCCCTCAGTTGAAGACGTCTGAGGGGAGTGACTTCGTTGCTAGCCATCATACAGAAGGAGCAGGAGGTAACTCCTGCCAGGTGCGGTGGCTGCGGTATACCCTACTGTGTAAAGACAGAGTGTAAATTGTAGTATTATTCATAGTATTTGAGACAACGGTACCGAAGAAACTGCTTATAATTATCTTTAAAATGTGGATCTGAAGTAGGAATGCACCGATCCACAATTTTTTACTTCGATCCCATCCCAATATCTGAATTTGGATATCTGCCGATACCGATACTTTTCTGATCTGATACCAGAGCTCTGTCTGCTTTAATATTATTATTATTATTATTATTATTATCATTATTGTTGATTTTATATGAGGATTTTCTTAAAAAGGAGACCTGAAAGTTCAGCTACAATTTGCCAGAATCTAAGATGAAAGAAAATTTGATGTTTTGGTGAAAGAATTAAGTACTTATATTTTTTTATAGACTTTTATAGCCTTATTTTTAAAGAATTAAAGAGAAAAGACAGCACTCTGTGTGTCTGTCTGTCTCTCTCTCTGTTTGTCTCTCTCTGTCTGTGTCTGTCTGTTTGTCTCTCTCTGTCTGTTTGTCTTTCCTTCTCAATTTTCAATTTCAATGGACTTTTATTGATATGGGAGACATGTTTTACAAAGTCAAAGCAAGTGTTACAGAGTAAAAATTAATTCCTCTCTCCCTCTGTCTCTCTCCCTTTTTCTTTCTCGCTGTTTTCGTGCTGCTCAAACTTTGAACTTTTTGGAAACACAGAGCCTTTCAACTGTAAGCTAAATGTATCGTCATTGATGCTCACGTGCAGCCTCGGGTGAACTTTTTAGGACACATTTTCAGGCACAGTTCTGAGTTGAATTCCTGTGAAGAAACTTTGTTGATTCTGAACTGATTGACTGGTTGTGTGCACTGATCTGTAAATATCCAGGGTCATTCACTCTATCTCAACAATAAGGCCGAGTGCCAACAACACCAGCAGAAATCCTAGCTGACAGACGGACAACTCAGTGCGAGTCCACAGTAATATGACTGAGGGAGGTTTCCTGTGTGTGACCTCCAGGCACTGCCGTCTGTAGCAGAACTGTCATCTGATGACTACATCCTGTACCCACCAACCAACAGCACGGCTGACGGGTGAGTTTATCCAGCTAGCAACCACAACGTATCCAATATGATTCAGATAACACACATGGTGCATTTACAAAGACTGTAAAAATGAAAGATTGTCAAATGCTCGGCAACCCTGAACAGATTATCAATCGCCTGACAATCCACAATGGATTATCAGATGCCCGACAGTCCGCAACAGATTATCTGTATGCCCTGGCAGTTCTTAACAGATTATCCAGTACCATCCAGTTCTCAATAGATTATCTGCATGCCCTGGCAGCCCTGAACAGGTTATCAAACCCCCAACAATCCTCAACAGGTTATCAAACCCCCAACAATCCTCAACAGGTTATCAAACCCCCAACAATCCTCAACAGGTTATCAAACCCCCAACAATCCTCAACAGACTATCAAACCCCCAACAGTCCTCAACAGGCTATCAAACCCCCAACAGTCCTCAACAGGCTATCAAACCCCCAACAGTCCTCAACAGGCTATCAAACCCCCAACAGTCCTCAACAGGCTATCAAACGCCCAACAGTCCTCAACAGGTTATCAAACGCCCAACAGTCCTCAACAGGTTATCAAACGCCCAACAGTCCTCAACAGGTTATCAAACGCCCAACAGTCCTCAACAGGTTATCCAGCACCAGCCAGTTGTCAGTAGATTATCTGCATGCCCTGCAGCCCTGAACAGATTATCCAGCGCCTGACTGTCCTCAATTCAATTTAATTAAATTTAATTTATTTCAGTTATATAACACCAAATCACAGCAAGATGCCTCAAGGTGCTTCATACAAGCAAGGTCTAACCTTACCAACCCAGAAAGCTAGCACACAGGTGACAGTGGTAAGAAAAACTCCCTCTGATGATACTGAGGAAGAAACCTCAAGCAGACCAGACTCAAAGGGGCGACCCTCTCCTTGGGCCATGCTACAGACACAATTGACAGTACAACTATAGATGAAATTTTAGGAGTCCATGCTGGTGCACAGGACAGGAGGCCTGCAGAAGAACACACCCAGTCCCACTTCTGAATGGAGCTGCACCTCAAACATAGAAAAATAAAAATAGAATCATTCATCAGAAAGACAACAAATACAGTATAAATTGTAGCATTAAGCAACAAGAAAAACAGAAGAAATACTAAGGTGATCGTTGGCCACTACCCCTAAGCTTCACTTTAGATAAAGTTGAGGCTGTGGCCACAACTCGTTTACTAATAAAATGAATTAAAAGGGTAAAAAGCATAGTGACATACTATACCAGTATGCTAGCCATACAAAAGAGAATATAAGTGCGTCTTAAGTCTGGACTTGAAAGTCTTCGCAGAATCTGACTGTTTTATTGATGCAGGGAGATCATTCCACAGAACAGGGGCACGATAAGAGAAAGCTCTGTGACCCGCAGACGTTTTATTCACCCAAGGGACACAAAGTAGTCCTGCACCCTGAGAACACAAACCCCGGGCCGGTACCTAGGGTTTAATTAGGTCAGCTAAGTAGGGAGGTGCCAGTCCATGAACAATTTTATAGGTTAGTAACAGAACCTTAAAATCTGATCTCACTGGGACAGGAAGCCAGTGAAGAGACGCCAAAATGGGTGTAATGTGGTCGAACTTTCTGCTTACTGTCAAAAGTCTGGCAGCAGCATTTTGAACCAATTGGAGACCCCTAATGCTGCACTGCTGTAAACCATAAAATAGAACATTGCAGTAGTCCAATCCAGAAGAGACAAACACATGAATCAGGGTCTCAGCATCAGCCATAGACAGGATGGGATGAATCTTCACTGTATTTCACAGGTGGAAGAAAGTTGTCATTGTAATATCTCTAATGTGGAGGTCAAGGGACAACATAGGATCAAAAACTACCCCAAGGTTCCTCACTTTGTCAGTGTGATGTACGACACACGAGCCTAGGCTAAGCGTTAACTGGTCAAATTGATGCCGATGTCTCACTGGACCAAGAACCATCATTTCAGTCTTGTCAGAGTTTAAAAGTAGGAAATTGCTAGACATCCATCTTTTCACTGATGCAAGGTGGTACTCTAAGGCAGGGGTCACCAGCCCTGTTTCTGGAGGGCACCTGCCCTGCATGTTTTAGAACTCCCCTGCTCCACTCCCACGTAATTAACTGTATCAGGTGTGCTCAGCCAATCAACAGCTGGAAAACACCTTTTAAAAAAAAAAAAAATCAGGTGTAACATGAGTAGGTAGACGTGGAAAACATGCAGGACAAATGCCCTCCAGGAAGAGGGTTGGTGACCCCTACTCTAAGGATTTTATGTGGATGAGATTACCAGGAGTTATCGGCATATATAACTGAGTATCATCAGCACAGCAATGAAAGGTAATCCCAAAATGCCACAATGTGTTCAAGGGGTACTATATAAAGAGAGAAAAGCAGGGAGCCTAAGACAGACCCCTGTGGAACCCCAAATTTCATGTCACTAAGGTTAGAGGTAGTGTTACTGTACAAAATACAGTGAGAACGACTGGTCAAGTATGACGTCAACCATGCAAGGGCACTGCCAGTAATTCCAAAATGATTTTCCAGCCTATCAAGTAGAATGTGATGATCCACTGTATCAAATGCAGCACTGAGATCTAACAGCAACAGAACCGTAGTGGTGTCTGAATCCATTGCAAGAAGATCATTCACCACTTTAGTGAGAGCCGTCTCTGTGGAATGGTATTTTCTAAAAGCAGACTGCAGTGGCTCAAAGAGATTATTCTCAGTAAGATAGTCCACAAGCTGCTGTGACACCACTTTTTCCGGAATTTTAGAGCAAAATGATAGATTTGATATCGGCTGATAGTTTTTCAATACACGAGGGTCAAGATTAGGTTTCTTAAGTAATGGTTTAATCACTGCAGATTTGAAACATTTAGGAACAGATCCAGAAGTTAATGAGAGATTAATAATTTCCAGCACAGTCAGCCCAAGAGTGGACCACAGGTCCTTAAACAGTTTTGTTGGTATTGGATCAAATAAACAGGTTGTGCTTTTTGTAGTCCAGGAACCAGTCATCAATTTTGACCTGATTGGTACCACTGAAAGTGACCAAACAACACTTAGGATCCAGCCTCAGTGTACCATGGCCTACACAAAAATGTATGCTAACCATCACAGCATGGTAGCTGTAGCCAGCTAGGGGTCAGTGAAGAATTACACAGAGGTCAAAATGTAAAAATGCTCCAGTCATGTTGAAAAGTATATCACATTATTTGTCAGATCATAATGATTCCAGGAAGGTATAGTTTGGACTATCTATGACAATGTTCTGGAGTTATGGGGTAAAAACAACAAAAATGGTGACAAAGGTCAGTTTCAGTTTGTACAGGGGTCAAAAGTTAAAGTTGCTCCAGTTTCAGTAAATTTGATGCAAATTATTGATTGAAATAAAAGGATTAAAAAATTGAATAGTTGAATAAGAAACATAAAAAAAGTATTAGCTGAGACGATGTTATAATTGTCATATGTAGTATTTTCACTCACTATTCCAAATCAAATACAGTGAGATAAATAAGTATTTGAACACCCTGCGATTTTGCAAGTTCTCCCACTGAGAAATCATGGAGGGGTCTGATATTTTCATCTTAGGTGCATGTCCACTGTGAGAGACACAATCTAAAAAAAAAAAAAATCCGCAAATCTCAATGTATGATTTTTTGATCATTTATTTGTATGTTACTGCTGCAATTAAGTATTTGAACACCTACCAACCAGCAAGAATTCTGTCTCACACAGACCTGTTAATTTGTCTTTAAGAAGCCCTCTTATTCTGCACTCTTTACCTGTATTAACTGCACCTGTTTAAACTTGTTACCTGTATAAAAGACACCTGTTCACACAATCAGTCACACTCCAACCTGTCCACCATAGCCAAGAACAAAGAACTTATACTTATTTTCCTCACTGTAAGTTAATGTTGCCTCTCCATATTTAGTTCCCTCACTGAGTTACCGTTTTAATCTTTTGCATCTACGTCCCGTCAGTGTCCTTCTGGATCCTCTGGAAAAACTCCTGAGCTTTGACTGGTGTGTTACCAACAGTTTTGCTGGGTGAATCACTCCATGTTGGATCCCGCGGTTGCAGAGCTCCTGGCAGATTGCGTAACTCCGCCTGTGACCCTCATTTGGTGCTGTCGCTTATCTCCTCCTTCACATCTTCTAATGCTGTCATAATTCCATCAAGTTTTGAGAAAAACTCTGCTTTCAGGCAGCTGATAGCAGCCAGTATTGCATCCGCCTTTGCCCCTCTGTATTCCCCTTGTCTGCCGGGCTCCTCCTCCGCCATTTCTTCGCTCAGTTTCTGAGGTTCTCCGCAAACACGATAATTAACTTTGGTTGTTTGATGTTGTTTTCACTTCTTTACTTGATTTACCAGCCCTCAGCATTACAGGATCCAACACTTTATTACGTATTGTTGCAAATCAGAGTTTTTTTTTTTTTTTCAATAAAAATTTGGTAACAGCTGCAGAGCAGTGCAAATCACGTCTTTTCACATGGCCGCCATAACTGGAAGTCATGGTGGTGCCTTTTACTTCGACCCATAACATCTTTTAGTCTGCTTTTTCCTACAATACAGACTTGGGTTTTCGTTACACCAAAATTAAACTGCCAGTCATCAGCGTAACTGGTACAGATATTAATAAGTGACTGGAGACCTGGAGCAGTTGAACTCAGTATTGTTACATCATCAGCATACGAGGTCTGTTAGAAAAGTATCGGACCTTTTTCATTTTTTTCAAAAACCTGATGGATTTGAATCACGTGTGCTTGCATGAGCAAACCTTGAACCTTCGTGCCCATGCATAATTGTGTCATTTGCTCGTAAGTAGCCTTTGTGTGGGACGTGTCGTGCGCTCGGCGTTTTTTCATTCCAAGGAAAAAGACGGAACGACTGGAGCAGCGCAATTGCATCAGATTTTGCCAGAAACGGCGACAGCCAGGTGGAAACCATTCGGATTATTCAGACAGCTTTCAGTGATGATCCTATGGACATCACACAGATTAAGGAGCGGTACAAGCGGTTTAAAGACGTCCGCACAACGGAGGAGAGCGAGCCACGCTCTGGGCGGCCATCAACATGCTGAAATGACCAGATCATTTCCAAAGTGAACGCTGTGGTGATGCGGGACCGTCATGTGACTATCCGAGAAATTGCGGAAGAGGTGGACATCAGCACTTTTTTTGGCACATTCCACTGTGACAGAAGATTTGGCCATGAAAAGGAGTGGTGGAGAAATTCTTTCCTGAAGCTTCTGATGGCGGAGCAAAAGCACCTTCGTGTTGAAGCCCCACAGGACATGTTGTGACATGCCCACCTCTTCCACAATTTCTCGGATAGTCACACGACTGAAAAGCCACCGAAAGCCGTCTGACTCTTCCGAATGGTGGAAGAAGTGGGCATCATTTTTCGGAGTCCAGCATAAAAAGGTCGGATACTTTTCTAACAGACCTCGTACACACACACTCGTGTGTTGACTTTGTAATCAAAGACTCTTACACCAGTATTTGTATTTTGCAAACTGATTAGCAGATCATTAATAAAAATATTAAAAAGACTTCACAAACTTCCCTGCTTCATAATATTCATATCCTTAGTAACAACATGGAAAGAAGGGCTGAGCCTGTGATTCCATCTGACACAGGCAGAACTATTTTTATACCAATTGTGTATAAATAACCAATACCTATGTGAGATTTTATCATACAGTTTAAACAGGAAACTGCCAAACTGAGTCCAAACACTTCTCTGCATCTAATGAACATATATAAACAGGTGAACCACGATTATTGAAATATGCTGTGGAATCGTTAAAATAAGAGATACAGGCAGATTTGTACTTAAACCTTCTCTAAAACTAAACTGAAAGTCTGAGGGCACAAAGTCCGACATGAGTAACATTTCAGCCTTTTTTAGATCAGACTGAGCTCAAATAGGTCTATAATGTTCTGATAGACTGGGGTCGAGTGTAGGCTTTTTTAATACAGGAACTATTACACTTAATCTAAATATATCAGGAACTACACCATGAGATAACATCACAGAAAATAAGTTGGCTACACAAAGGTTTAGATAAACCATTGAATAGATGTTCATCTGTAATTCAGTGGACTCCCGAGTCTTCCCCTTTACTTAGCTTCAGGATTAGAGTTTACATACCAAAGGATTCAAAAGAATTTTATTGTCATATGCACAGAAGAACATGTTCCCTGCACAATGAAATGTGTCTACTGCATTTAACCCATCCTAATTGCCAGTAGGAGCAGAAGTCGCCATTAGGCGCCCGGGGACCAGCTCCAGATGTACATCCCTGCCTTGGTCAACAGCAGGGCTGAGCAAACCAAGACCGACCCATAACAAACGACACACACATAACACACAACACACATAGGCCGGCCCGGTACATAAACATATATTGAAAAGCAAAACATGAGGGAAAAGGAGAAAAAAAACCCCTTCATAGCCGCTGCGTTACACAGCAGCAATGAGGAAAAAAAATCCCCATCAGCACAGAAAAACAATAATCACACAGACAAACAGACGCAGGACGACAACCGAGAGATTTGAAGGTCCACTTTATCGGAACACTCCGGAGGCAGCCTATTTGGCGCCGTCAACGGCCTTGTCCGACAATCCTGGAGGGGGAGGGGCTCAGCCCTGAGCAGTCCACTGTCCACAGTCAACGTCAGAGCTGGAGAAGCCGAGGGGAGGGGGGATGACCAGGGAGCGAGGCTTAAGTGTTGATCTTCTGAGGAGGTTTTTTATCACAGCGACCTTGAAGTGCAGCTGTGTTGGGGAGGCCAAATGAATAACCAGATTAGCAGACGCCTGAAAGATTCCACAGTTCTGAGAACAGACTGGCTCTCAATGCATCTGAATGTAGAATGTGGTCTTCACAGATGGTCAAAGCGAGTTTCCAGAGCTGCAATCCTACCCGAGATGTTTTCCAGCGTGCAGTTAACACCCGCCGACTGCGCAGCCACTTCCTTCCCAATCGAATCAATCATGTAGGGCAGCCTGGAAGGCCCAATCAAAGCTGCTTACACTTTCTTGATTTTCCGGTAAACCAGCGCCATGCCCGCTCCACACAGCAGAAAGCCGGTCACCACCAAGCCGAATATATACACATCTTCGACCTCCTCCACAAAAGGCATGTGTAAAGGCACATGACCTGCCATCTCCACCACGAGTCCATCACGTAACCCATCACATGCGTCCCAGCAGGACAGGTCGGGTCCTCCGCCCCCAAATGTCTTGTAGAACAAATAGTGTCAATTGCGTTTAGAGACTACTTTAACAGATCCATTTTTGTCATTTTTCAGAAGAGCAAAGCTGCAGCCTCACAGACAACACGCCACAGTAGCAGGAAAGATAAGGAGGGAGGGAGAAGAGAAAAGCGCGTCCGTCTCGGCCGACTGAACGCTGGCAAAAAAAAAAAAAAAAAAGTGGCCAGATTTAACAGAACTACGAGGTTAAGATTTTCCTGTAACAAAATACTCGACTGAATCAGTATGAGGTGATTTATTAACACAGTGAGACATTATTCCTTTATAGTAACTGACAGAATCCTCAGCTCTAAGTGAGGACTGGACACAACACTGTTCCTGGTGCTTAAGTTAATTCCAGAAACCTTTAATATTTTTTATATAATACAAATAATTAATAAGTATATTAAGATCTCTAAGTGCCTTGTTGTGCATATACCTTCTACTAAGGCACTGAAACATTTTTTTTTTTAACATTTTTAAGAACCTCAAACACTGAACCATGTCTGGACGGACCAGCATCAACCCAGAGAGACAACCAAAAACACTGTTTATCTCTAATTTGACTCAAGTCCGGACACCAGTATTTTAAGTTTCGGTTTAAAAACCTTTTTAGGGACACAACCAGCCTCCTTACAGGCACCATGCATGGCATTAATAATAGTAGTAAGTCTATCATTTACAGCGCCAATGACATTATGCTGAGCAAATGACAATGCATCAAAACAGTCTAATTTTTTGGCTAATATATTGCAATAATTTACATTGTTTTCATGGTTACTCCAGTTGGGCTGCACATGAACAGTAACATCGGTAGTAGGTGTAAAAGAAATCACAAGACCATGATTAGCTCAGTATTTATCTACAGTGACTTGAAGTTCATCTGTAATCTCAACATATTGAGATGTATTACTACTATCGGACTTATCATAAAACAGGCATATAAACACAGAAAATCACATGAAATAGAGCCCCGCTGGCATCATGTAACCGCACTACAATGAGTCTGTCACTGTGGATATTATATGGAGTACTAAAAATGCTTATTTTTGTTAAAATGTGACAGCAACCCCACCAAACTGTCTACCAGAGAGGCCAGAGACAATATCACACATGCTAGATTTTGCAAAAACAGAGTTGGCAGACTTACTGGAGATCATTGATTTTAAGGAATTGCATTCATGTGGTCTTAGCCATGTCTCATTAAGGCACAGAATACCACAGTTTTTGAGTCTGTAGTTTATATAGTCTGTGGACTGCTTCAGTATTAGACTTGGTGGCTAAAGACATCTGGATGCAAATGCAAAACTCAGGCACACAGCTTTGTAGTTCAAAAAGGTTTAGTAGAGATTCAGGTAAAGGTCGGTACACGTTAAGGCAGTCCAAAACAAGCAGCAGTACAAAAAACATCAGGCAGAGGCAGAGTCGGGTACACAGGCAGACGGTCCAAAAAATGATGAGGCAGAACAGGAATGAGAAAACATGGAGTAGAGCTGGAAAGAAGACACAAGGCGCATCGATCTGACGAGTGAGGAGTGAAAGTGGAAAACCTTAGATACACCCTGGTGATGAGCAACAAATCGGAAACAGGTGTGTGTGGAAGGCACTAGAACAAGGGTGTGGCCAGACAGAGTGAAATGTCCACCACTAAGCACCAAGGAAAAGATGAGAGAAAAAGAGACAGAGAAAACCCAAGCAGAAAAAGACCAGTAAGATAAAAAAAAACAACCTAGAAAAACTAACAAAACACAATAACCAAACAGCGCACATGATTCAAACAAGACACAAAAAATCCATATCCTGACATTCGGCCCATGACAATTAAAAACTTCACAAGAAATATTAATCTCAGTAGCACCTGTCATATTATTTATAATTATGATTGTGAGGAGCATGACAATAAGGGAGGCTAGGCCAGTCCTGGACATAGTCCCTGTCATGGGCTTGATAGTAAACTTGGCTGTAACGGTCAGGAACGGTTACATAGCAAGACTCATGATTGTACTCAAGACTAAAGCCCCCAATTCGTGAGTTGTCACTGGTACCAGTGTGGTAGTGGTAGGCTGTCAGACGCCTGCGTGGGGCTGGCTGGAGACAGTTGCCAGACGGGCCCTTCTGGCTGTTGTTACTACCCAGATACTTCCCATTGCTGTTACTCCTATGGGGCTCTCTCTTAGGGTGAAATGGACAGACTCTTAGGTCACTGGGCAGCAGCATGATGCCAACAGCTACCACACTGTCATACTTGTCTTCAGGGACAGTGACACAAAATGACTTTGCCTCACCACCACGGCCCAGCTGCTTCACATTGGCAGGGGACACCACCAGAGGTGGTCACTGACACTAACCATGAACATTAACACGCTCATATATACATGACGTAAGATAAACTGAACATACTAACGTTAAGATGTTTCCACTAATGCTGCCACTGTCACTGCAGAGCCGTTTGATTGTGTGACGCTAATGGTGCGTTTACACATAGGTATGACGCGTTATGAATGTCACATTTGCATCATTCCTGACATTGTGACGTGACTTAACGCATCTGAATAGGATTCTTTATAGTGCGTGTTGGTGCGTGATATTCGTTATTTTCGTGGAGCATGTTTTTGGATGTCAAAAAATCTTCCACAAATGTCACGCACCACCCTCATTTTGCCTCATGTCGTGGAGGTCGCAGCTGAGTGTGTTGAGCCGTCTTGATTAGTGGTGATCCTGAATAGAGAGTGACAGTGTCCTTCTCTGACGTGCGCACTGTGGCGGGGTTCTTGTACAGGATGATAAACGATGGCAAAAGTCGCAGGATGTTTTTAAGGTTTTTTTTAATTTCCCAAAAATCAAAAGAGGAGTGCTGTACAAACAGTGAACAATTATTTACAATATTTACAAACAACAGAAAAATAACAACAGACCAAGGATCATAGTTACCTTCTCTGTAACACAACCAGGCCCAGACTAACTGAGCCAGGGAGACTGGCGCCCCTTTATACCCCTAGGCCCCTCCCACTAACCAATTAACCAAAAAAATACAGTTTTCTGCACTCCAACTACGAATTTCAGAAATACAAAAATACAAAAAAAATCATCAAATTAATACTATATTATTTCGCCTTGTCCCTTTACCTGTAAGAAACTCAGGAAAAATAATAAACTCAGATTTAAAAAAAAACGGCCCTTAATGATGACGTCAGCGATGACGTCGGACGCTAATGTCCCGTGCGGGACGCAATAAAACCGGAAGTAAACACAGCGCTCGGTTTAACAGTGTGGGCTCGTGAATTATGGCTGGATACTGGAAAAGAGTTGGTTACTGGACAAAACTATGGAGGATTTAACAGCAGCCTAGTGTGCACCCAAGACTACTGCGGTAGTGAAATGGACTGGCGATTATTGGAAACTGCGCAGGAGGACGGGGAGTTGACTGAATGAGGGTAAGTGAGCGAGTGGTTAGGTCGGAGTTGGCTCCGCAGGCTTTGGCGGGGCTGCTCCGTCACACCATCCTTCTCCTCCCGGAGGTTGACAAAGTCTTGGCAACCTGGAAAGGTAGTCTGCCACAAGATTGGACTTCCCAGGCCGGTGCCGGATCACAAACTGGAAGGGCTGCAACGATAGGTACCAACGAGTTAGTCTGCTATTGTGATCCTTCATTGAGTTGATCCACGAAAGCACTCGATGGTCCGTCTCCAAATCAAACTCCCTCCCAAGCAAGTAGTACTTAAGACTCTCCAGAGCCCACTTGATCGCCAGCCCCTCCTTCTCGACGACAGAGTATCTGGACTCTCTGGGCAGCAACTTTCTGCTCAGATACAAGATGGGCTGCTCCGCTCATGGCTCTCCCTGGGCGAGGACTGTGCCAAGACCCACCTCAGAGGCATCCACTTGTACGAGGAGGCGACGGCTGAAATCTGGACTGCGAAGAACTGGAGATGAACACAAGAGAGTCTTTAACGTACAAAAGGACCGTTCACATTCTTCAGTCCAGGTCACCGGATTTTTCTTGTCTTTTGTAGTTAGGGCAGTGAGTGGTGCTGCAATAGTGGCAAATTGCGGCACAAACCTCCGATACCAACCAGCCAGGCCCAGAAAGGATCGCACCTCCTTCTTGGTCTGTGGACGAGGGCACTTCTGGATAGCTTCGACCTTATCCATCTGCGGCCGCACCTCTCCACCGCTTATAGCCCAGGTAACGAGTTTTGTGACGGGCCCACTCACACTTGGCCACGTTCAGCGTCAGACCAGCGGCACTGATCTTCTGCAAGACAGTCTTCAGGTGCTCGACATGCTGTACCCAGGTCTGACTAAAAATCACCACGTCGTCCAGGTAAGCGACACTGAACTCTTCACAGCCCTGTAGCACTTTGTCCATGAGGCACTGGAATAGTGCAGGGGCACCATGCAGGCCAAAAGGCATAACAGTAAACTGGAAAAGTCCGACTGATGTTCTGAAGGCTGTATAGGGTCGACTTGAAATGTCCAGGGGAACCTGCCAATAACCTTTACACAAGTCCAGAGTGGTGATGTATGACACCGAGCCAATCCGGTCGAGGAGGTCGTCTATTAGTGGCATAGGATGTGCATCGAATTACGAGATGGAATTACGTTTTCGGAAGTCGATGCAGATTCTCAATGATCCATCCTTTTTAAAAACGATGACAACAGGACTGCACCATTCTGAGGTTGAAGGCTCGATGACTCCAAGCTCCAGCATGGACTTGATTTCTTGCCGAAGCTGAGCCACCAGCTGCTGAGGAACACGGTAGGGTCGTTGTCTGACAGGATTCTGGTCTTTCAGTCGAATCACATGCTCGATCACAGTAGTCCTCCCAGGTTCAGCAGCAAACAACGAGGGCATATCCCGAAAGATCTGCAGGAGGTCGGCAGCTTGGTCTGCAGAGAGGTGTGCAATGAGGAGTTCTGAGGGTTTGGTGAGTACTGGAACACCGGGGTCCTCCTCTCCCTCCACTTCCACTTGTCTCACCATCAGCGCTGCCTCAGGAACCATGGCAGGAGATTCCTTCCAGGCCTTCAGGAGATTTACATGGTATGTTTGCCGGGGCTTCCTCTTATCTGGCTGGTTAATCTCATAGGTAACGGGACCCATCCACCTGGTGATCGTGTATGGGCCTTGCCACTTTGCCAGTAACTTGCTGTTAGATGAGGGGAGCAACAGAAGAACCTTTTGTCCTGGTTCAGAATCTCTGTGTCGGGCTTGCCGGTCATACCGGTTTTCTGGCGTCTTTGCGCACTTTCAGATTCTCCTCAGCCTCGTCCTGGTAGCTGGAGAGCCAGTCTCTCATCTGCAAAACAAACTGGACAATCCCCCACTCACCTGGCTTCGTTTCTGAGGCAGTCCATGTTTTTCCCAACGAATCCAGGGGTCCTTGAATGTCCCAGCCATATAAGAGTTCAAATGGCGAAAACCCAGTGGATGACTGTGGTACCTCTCGATAGGCGAAGAGAACAAATGGCAGCCATCGGTCCCAGTCCTTTCCTGTGTCACATACAAACTTCTGAAGCATCCTTTTCAGGGTCTGGTTAAATCTCTTGACAAGACCATCAGTTTGTGGGTGATACGGTGTGGTACGCAGAGCAGTGATTCCCAGCTGCTTGTGAAACAACTGTAACAAAAGAGAAGTGAAATTAGTCCCTTGATCGGTCAGGATTTCGTCTGGGATACCAACCCTGGAAAACAATTGAACAAGTGAACGGAGGACAGCAGGGGCGGTGATGGTGCGGAGTGGGAAGGCCTCAGGGTACCTGGTGGCATAGTCACAAACTACCAAGATGTACTGGTGACCCCGAGCACTCTTGACAAGGGGCCCAACAATGTCCATGGCTATTCTGCGAAAAGGTGTGGAAATGACAGGTAGTGGATGGAGGAGAGCTCTCTCTGATTTATGGTTTGCAGCAGTCTTTTGGCAAGTGGGGCATGTAGTGCAATATGTTTGTATGTCTTTATACATACCGGGCCAATAGAAACGAGCACTGATGCGCAAGTAGGTCTTGTGCCGGGCAAAATGCCCGGCCCATGGGAGTGTGTGTGCGACACACAGGACCAACTTCCTACATGGTGCAGGGACAACTAGACGTTTCTGGACATTGTCACAAATGTACAAAATACCACCACTAACAATAAATTGCTCTTTACCTGTTACATTAGCATTAGCATTAGCTTCAACTTTATCAAAACAGGTTTTTAGAGATGCATCCTGCCTCTGTAGCTCGGCAGTATTTTCAGGCACATTCCACACTTCATCCACATCTAAACTCTTTCCACCCTGGTCACTTAGCATTAGCTGTTTCTCAAACCTCCGTTGGCGCTTTGATTTTCTAGGCCCCTTGGTTCCCCCCTCACACAGACCATCATCTAGGTCAGGCAGTGGTTCAACGCCAGCCTTGGTCTGAGACCTAGTAACAACAGGACAGGAGACATTACTGGGCACATCAAACACATTATCATCACATACAGTAGTACATTCCGCTCCCCGCAAGAAGTCCAAAAGCACAGGTAAGTCAGTTCCCAGGACGAGGTCAACAGGTAAATTCTTCACCACGGCAACAGTCAAAAGGTAAGGTTGATAGTCAGTAGTCACAGTAACCACAGCCTTAGGGTAAGCATGACTATCACCATGGACACACACAATGTCAGTTTTTAAGCCATAGTCAATTGAGTTAACAGCCACATAGTCTTGCTTTACCAGCGAAATGAAACTCCCACTGACCAAGAGAGCGGTTACTTGCTGGCCATTCAGAGTCACAGTTTTTAAGGTATGCTCCTTCAAGCCCTGAGTGCACTGGTCACCTTCCCCACGAGGTGCATAACAGGCCCCAGTCAGCTTGTCTCGCCGCACTGGACACACAGAGGACTTGTGACCCTGCTGCTGACAGTAATAGCAAACAAGGGACTTACCATTTGCTGACTGGGTATTAGCAGAGCTGGGTGTACCTCCAGACATCAGCGATGACGTGGCTGGATACTGGAAAAGAGTTGGTTACTGGACAAAACTATTGAGGATTTAACAGCAGCCTAGTGTGCACCCAAGACTACTGCGGTGGTGAAATGGACTGGCGATTATTGTAAACTGCGCAGGAGGACGGGGAGTTGACTGAATGAGGGTAAGTGAGCGAGTGGTTAGGTCGGAGTTGGCGCCGCAGGCTTTGGCGGGGCTGCTCCGTCACACTCACAATTAAACCCTGCTGCACCGCATTCTGTTTCATTGCTGCAGTATGCTGAAGAAGAGCAGTGACGCCAAGTCGACTAAAAGTCTCGTTCCAGTGTTCCTCAGCGTGCTCCATGTGCCTGATGTTTGGGAAAACAAGCGAGACGAGAACCGTGTGGAGCCACACATCTGGTTCTCTCCGTCTCCTCCTCCTCTCTGCACCACTCCACAGCACAGAGCCCAACTAGGCATGCAATTTCTTCTGCTGGGGATTTTGAGGAGCAAACTGGAGCGATCTGAATTGTTCAGCAGCTGATGGATGAATATGGGTGTGTGTGGAGACAATTCACCTCATTCACAACGTGACAGAACTTAACGATGCTCTGTTATGCACAATTGCGCTTAACAGTGCACAATGCGGAAACTTATTCTGAAAATGCGTAATGGTTCCTGATAATTCTCCATTAACACGTGCCATTAATCGTAAGGCGTGGTAACAGGTTGTAGCAGTTCCTGAGGACACCTGACGCCTTTACCCCGAATTTTCACATTTTTCATCAGCGGCCTAGAATGTATACCTCGTGGCATTCGTGACTTGTCGTCGTTATGTGTAAACGCACCTTAACCGTGAACATTAACACACTCATATATTCATAACATAGACTCAACGGAACATGCTAACTTTGAGATGCTAGTGTCATGACAGCAGCACTGCAGTTGTGGTCGGAGGTTTTCGTACCTCATCATGGTCATTTTGGGGTTTTTAATTGTCTCTGAATTGTTGTGATTGTACAGTTTTGGATCTGATGTGTTAATATGATGACGCTAACAGTTTTGTTATTTAATGATCGCTCGTGATGGCGACATGTTTTTAGGGACTTTGACGTGCACGGTCGGGTTCGATGTGAGGAGCAGGAGCTGAGCCCAGGATCAGGTGTAAACCTGGAGCAGCAGCAGGAGGCTGGTGAGTCCCTGAATGCATCATGGTCACTGTTTTCCGGCGCTTGCATCAGTCATGATCATCCTTGAATGCAGCACAGTCAGTATTATTGTTGACAGACGTGGCAAAATTACGATTTTTGCTGAATGCACCACGGTCATTAAATTCCATTGATGGGATTGATACTGAGTGGATCGTGGTCAGTAGTAGTTTTTGCTATGACACTGGAATTATTCCTGAATGCACCACACTCAGTATTTCTGTTTATAGTCATGATAAAATTACACACCTGATTTGTCCTGAAAGCGTCACCGTTAAGGCCTGATTGAGAGTCCAGATAGTGTTGTTTTTTTCCCCAGTTCTTTCTGTAACAACGCCTCTCACAAAGTACAAACTCAAATTATTCCGCGCTTTTAAATTTAATCAAAGTCCCAGTGAAAAATAGGCCTGGATTCTGTAGAACGTCTCACACAGATGAGATCCGCTCTTACAGAATCCCAAACAATGGGCACAAACAGTTTTTATAAAGCATTTCATAGGCGTGACAAAGGCGGACCTTATTTTGCAAAATCCTTCCCTTATTGGTCCTTGTGGGCATTCGAGGGTGGTCCCACCCCCTGCCCAGGACGCATGCAATAATGGAACATACATGATTTATAATGTAACCTGAATCTCTTTGTCCTAAATGATAAAAAGAACTGGTTAAAGCCAGTTTGACAGGCACATTCCAAAAGAGGACAAAGGAAAGTAAGAATAAGAGTGAAAACTAACAATACAACAATACAATCCTCAGTAAAATAACTACTTTAATACCAAAAGAAGTCAAGAAAACCAGTAAAGACAACCAGAACTGCATATTGCTCATCTCATGAACATAAACCTCCAAGGTCCACTGGCTGAGAACTATGGCCACGGGAGATAAACCCCGTCACAACCCTGGTCCCCCTCCAGCACCCCAGATCCTAGGCAAGAAATATCCACCCCACTAAACAATTCACACAAATAAACATTACAACCTAATTCTGTGTCAGGGTTCTCATGGCCTCTCCTGGATGGCATGAATGTCTACTGGCATGGCTCCACTGGGGAGGACTAACAGGGGTCCCCTGGACATACCCAATTGCCCGGCCAGACCCTACACGACATATTATTCATAAAACAATCACTAATACTAGAAAGAAGGAAAGGTTAGAAAGAATAAAACTACCTGTTAAATTGGACTCTTCTACTTCCTACATCTGAACATTCTGCCTAGGCAGTCGAAACGCAAGTATCTAATGACTCATCTTCTTCCTCAATCAGTCTTGGCTCTTCATCTTCCAGTCCTGCTGCCTCAGGAAAGGAGACCAATGGGACTATTTCTTCAGGGACACATTGCAACATTTGATTCAGGGGGGTTGTATCCCCATGTTTTCATCTAAGGCAGTGGTGATGCACTTGAGACACAAGTGTCTTATACAAAGGATAAAGCAGCAACCACATCGAACCAATACAGAGACTGCTTCTATAACACATATCAAAATCGAGACTACTAATCCCTTCCACTTGCCAAATTAACGTTCCAGCCAATCACCTATTGGATTTTGGATACCAGAGTTGTTGTTTTTTTTTCTTCTGAGAGTATTTTCAGCCCTGTGAGGGCTCTTGATACAGAGCCACCAGGAGCAGTATTGTTTGGTATGAATGTGCAACACTCCTGGCCAAATATGCAGTATGCACCCCCCCCTTTCTCTGCCAAAATCATATCTAGGACCAATCGATTTTGGTAGGCCATTAAGGATTGGCAGCCAGTTGTTCATGTAATCCGGTTACTGCATCTCTGCTTAATTATTCAGTTGTTGTACATTAAAGTGTATATAGTTGATTCTATCTACATTTTATTTATTGTGCACCACCAACCCAGCTGCAATTTGATTAACTAATTTGTATTCATCTGGAACCCCTCTCAGTTCCCCAATCGCATCTATAGAAGTGGGGGAATCGAAAGCCATGCGTTTTCAAACAGGCAGTACTCTGGCAGGTCGCCTCCGACCGCTCTGTTCTGCTGCTTGTTCAGTCAATTCACTAACAGAAATGTGAATGCTTTGAGGGGAGTTAAAAGAGACACAAGAGCACAGCATCCATCCCAGTTTTCTGGGAGAATATTCCTCAACTCTTTTCTCCCACAAAACCAATATACATCTGATCGAGCATATTTAAATTTGGTGGAAATGTCGTTTCCAGTAACGTCAATAATCCATGAGCTCCATCTCAAATTCATATGCCCCATTTTTTCTCCAGAAGGATTTATGCGTTGTATGCAGGTGTACTTATTAAAGACAGATACAAATCATATTCTCATACATTATAGTATACATCGTATACTTATAGTATACATCGTATACTATAATGGGACAGGGTTCTACCCAGAATTTATTAGTATCGTGGTGCTGTTGGCAATTTTTGCCCAAGGCGGCGCGTGTTGAGTCATTTTGACTGGCTTTAGATGCATTGAAAGCAAGAATCTCTGAGCTGTAGCGCTGTTCTGCTCGTCTCTCTGTCGGCAGTTGAGGGGCGAGCGGGCAGTTCAGCACAAATTGCCAGGCTGCATTTTAGAAAACTACCTGAGAGTAGAGAACAATATACCGGCGCTGTGATAACACTATGATGGTGCAGCGCCGTTGTTCCATTGTCTGGGGAGAACCCTGCGGGAACTGTTTGTAATGCTGGTTTCAGTCCTGCACAAACTACACACCCATCTCTAGCTACCATATGTGCGGCATTACAAATCCATCCAATCCACGAATTCCAAGAACTAAAACCAGTTTCTCAATTTAACACCAAATCCTCAGTTAAACGCCCCAGTTGTATCATAACATCCAAAAACAGAGAATACACTACAGGATTTCCACCTAACTGTCTTTGTTGCGGATTTATTTTCACTATAAAATAGGCAATAGGATCTTTGCCTGACATATCTACCCGTAAGATTAATGAAAATTCCCATCAGTTCCCATTAATTTCCTTCCAAGGGGATTCCTTCAGATGTTTAATAGAATGTGACAAGGGTTTATATTTCCAAGTTGTTGGGGGTTGTACTGAAGTGGTGGTAATTGTATATTCTCTTGAAAAGTTTTCCAGGGTGTCTTGTTTTACCTCTTATCTCCATCCATTAGGACCAGTATTCCACCATACGTACCTCCATCCTGAACACCATTGTCCATTTTCCAATTACCCTGTTGTGAAGTAGCACATGTAAACATCATATCCCCGATCATGTAGATCCCATTTTCCACAGTCCAATGCATCACATAGATCAAACAAAAAAGTTGTCTGTGAATCAGTTATACGTCAACAGCAAATTCTCACGAACTGATCATTTATGTGGTGAGTGATTCTTTATCCAAGGATATTCCCACCAAATCAACATCATCACTGCACATGAAATTATAACCATAAGGATCTTGTAGGGGAACCCCATGGAATATGCATGTTATCCTACCAAAAATGAAACTAGGGCCAACACTTACCCCTCTAATCTCCCACTGAATGAAAATATCCCTCTATCTCTGATAGAAGTAAAGACCAATATTACATTAAGTGGCCTCACCTCTAATCTAACAGGTGTATTTTTATTTTATTTTATCTTATCTCATTACCACTTAAATTGGTGAACCTGGTTGATCCTGGTCATAAGGAAAATCTACATAATGTTCCCAGATCGTTGTCTCTGTACACCTTCCAGCCCAATTCCTTGCTTTGTTCTTGCCTGGTTACTGCAGTCCAGCATCAGGGGTCTTCAGCTGGTTCAGAACACTGCCGCCAGGCTTTGACACATAGCAGAAGGTTGTTCATGGACTGGCGCCATCTTATCTGGGTGATCTGGTGGAAATTTACGTGCCAGCCCGGGCTTTGCGGTCGCAGGATGCGGGACTTCTCTGTGTTCCCAGGGTGAAGAAGTCAGCAAGTCAAAGAGCCTTTTCTTATCCTGCACCCACTCTGTGGAACAGTCTTCCTGCGACTGTGAGGCAGTCGGAGTCCGTGGACATTTTTAAGTCAAGACTGAAAACCCATTTTTATTCTCTTATGAATAGTTTTTATTTTATTTTTAATCAGTTTTATTCTTTTACTTCTGTTTTCAATTATGTATTTGAAATTTTTATTAATTTTTAATTGTTTATTTAAATTTTCTGATGAATTGTTCCATGTAAAGCGCCTTGAGATGGCTTTTGCTGTGATTTGGCGCATAAGCTAATTAAATTGAAATTGAAATTAATGTGCCTTATGTTCCTACCCGTGGGAGGATCTGTCTTGCAACAATGAGTTTTGTGTATTACGTTACTCAATGCTTCCCCCTCTAGCCACACCTTAATCATGTGGCGAGAGACCTGTGCCAGCTGCCACTGTCCCATCCCCCGTAGTTCCGTCCAATGGCGATGGGCAGCACATCTGAGTACCCACTCAGCAATCTCCACGGGTGTAGTCTCTACCTCTTTCTGCTTTGTCAGTATCTCCGTCACTTGTTGAGAAACACTAGCAACAGTATTTTTTAAATGTCTCAAATACTCTCCCACATCCTCCACCTGTGGTTCCTCAGCCAAGGAGTCTAAAGGGGTGGGCATCACTCTACCCATCAAAAGTTTATGTGGGCTGATGCCTATGGTATCGTCAGGAAACAATTGAATTCTAAACACCACTGGCAGAGCCTCGACCCAAGTAAGGGTCCTATCCGCACAGACCTTAGCGAAGGTCTCCTTTAGGGATCTATTGGCCCTTTCCACCAATCCCTGGGATGCTGGATGATATACTGCTCCAAACTGATGCCAGATCCACAAAAGATCTCTCCACTTCTGCCAACATTCCACTAGTGAAATGGGTGTCATTATCAGATCATATTGTAGCAGGGATACCATACCGAGGGATCAAATCTCTAGACAACCAGTCCACCACTTCCTTTGCCTGCTCCGTTTTGTTAGGTATGGCTTCAACCCATCTCGAAAAAGTATCCACACAAACCAGAAGATAGCAATAGCTTTTCACTCTGTGGTCTGCTCTCATATCAGTAAAATCACAATCTCCTTCCACGGTCTGGTGCATGCTTAGGGTTATACATTTTACAACCATCTATATATACTATACATAATATATACACTCATCCCTCATGTAAGTATGCCACCACCGTCTTTCAAACAAGGTTTGAATACGTTGCGCACCACAATGGTTCCTCACATGAGATTCTTCACATACAGTAGTGTTCAGAATAATAGTAGTGCTATGTGACTAAAAACATTAATCCAGGTTTTGAGTATACTCGTATTTCTTCCAACAAGACCAAGCATTCATGATATGCACACTCTTAAGGCTATGAAATTGGGCTATTAGTAAAAAAAAAAAAAAAAAAGTAGAAAAGGGAGTGTTCACAATAATAGTAGCATCTGCTGTTAACAGTACAAACTCAAAATTATTATGTTCAAACTGCTTTTTTTTTTTTAGCAATCCTGTGAATCACTAAACTAGTATTTAGTTGTATAACCACAGTTTTTCATGATTTCTTCACATCTGCGAGGCATTAATTTTGTTGGTTTGGAACCAAGATTTTGCTGGTTTACTCGTGTGCTTGGGGTCATTGTCTTGTTGAAACACCCATTTCAAGGGCATGTCCTCTTCAGCATAAGGCAACATGACCTCTTCAAGTAGTTTGACAGATCCAAACTGATCCATGATACCTGGTATGCGATATATAGGCCCAACACCATAGTAGGAGAAACATGCCCATATCATGATGCTTGCACCACCATGCTTCACTGTCTTCACTGTGAACTGTGGCTTGAATTCAGAGTTTGGGGGGCATCTCACAAACTGTCTGCGGCCCTTGGACCCAAAAAGAACAGTTTTACTCTCATCAGTCCACAAAATATTCCTCCATTTCTCTTTAGACCAGTTGATGTGTTCTTTGGCAAATTGTAACCTCTTCTTTTATTTAACAGAGGGACTTTGCGGGGGATTCTTGCAAATAAATTAGCTTCACACAGGCGTCTTCTAACTGTCACAGTACTTACAGGTAACTCCAGACTGTCTTTGATCATCCTGGAGCTGATCAATGGGTGAGCCTTTGCCATTCTGGTTATTCTTCTATCCATTTTGATGGTTGTTTTCCGTTTTCTTCCACACGTCTCTGGTTTTTTGTCCATTTTAAAGCACTGGAGATCATTGTAGATGAACAGCCTATAATTTTTTGTACCTGCGTATACGTTTTCTCCTCTACAATCAACTTTTTAATCATACTACGCTGTTCTTCTGAACAATGTCTTGAACGTCCCATTTTCCTCAGGCTTTCAAAGAGAAAAGCATGTTAACAGGTGCTGGCTTCATCCTTAAATAGGGGACACCTGATTCACACCGGTTTGTTCCACAAAATTGAGGAACTCACTGACTGAATGCCACATTACTATTGTTGTGAACACCCCCTTTTCTACTTTTTTTTTACTAATAGCCCAATTTCATAGCCTTAAGAGTGTGCATATCATGAATGCTTGGTCTTGTTGGATTTGTGAGAATCTACTGAATCTACTGGTATCTTGTTTCCCATGTAACAATAAGAAATATTCTCAAAACCTGGATTAATCTTTTTAGTCACATAGCACTACTATTATTCTGAACACTACTGTAAGTCCATCAACAGCCCCATTGGCGCTACCAATTGGCCGTCATGGCTCCTCCATAAGTCGTCTTCCCCTTTCTTGGCTCCCTTATCGAGCCAACCCTGTTTTTCAGAAGGAGCTGCATCCTCCTGTCTTTTCTGTACATTATATACATCCAAGTGCTCCATGGAAAGTGACAGCAACTTGGTTTCAAAACAGTTCACCTCATCAGACAAACTGTACTCTTGGCTATGTTCAGCCGCAACCCGCTCTGTTTCACCTTGCATCCGAGCCTGAGTGGCCACCATCTGATATCCTCACACCTTTTTCACCGCAATATCAGCTGATTCATTACCCCGTGCAGTCTTAGAATCATCCTTCTGGTGTCCTTTATATTTCAAAATGGCCACCTGTTTGGGTTTCGCCAATGATTGATACACCTCTGGTAATAATTAAAGATGTTTAACAGGATCACTCTCTGAGATAACAAAGCCTTTTCTCCTCCAATGACACAAATCCACATGAACGTATACATGTTGGCCACCTTTCCTCTGCATAATTACAGGCTGCGACCAAAGCCTGTAATTCAGCTTTCTGTGCCGAGACTGGAGGTAATAATTTATCTGCCACCACCATTTAAAATCCATCCGCTGATCGTGCCACCACAGCATACGCTGCTACTACACCACTCTGTGGGTCTGAATGACTGTGCCCATCACAAAAAAGAGTAACATCTGGGTCTACTAACAGTTCAGTAAAAAACAGTATCATGTATCTTCATCAGCTTTTCTGTCTCCAACTCCCGTTGTGTGCAGAACAATCACGATCCTGTTCAGGAAGAAGTTGATTTGCCTCTGAGGTGTAATCCACATGAGATTGTTCCAACAAATCACGCAAGGCCTGAGTACGGTAGGGGCACAGTGTAAAGGCCTGAGAGCTCAAAAGTGCTTTCATGCCATGTTGAGTATGAACAATAGTTTGACTGTTCATAGTTATGTGTACAGTCTTCTTTAAAGCCAACGCGATGGCTATGACATGTCGGACACGCGATGGATGGCCCTTCTCAATAGAATCCAGATTGGAGCTGTAATACATCAAAATCCTTCTATCCATGTTTGATGCTCCACATTCTTTTTTGATACCGTACAGCGCTCACCACTCCCTGGTTTTCAGACAGATCCAAATGAAAAGGCTTTTGATAATCCGGTTGCCAATGTTTCAGCTTCTGCCAACGGCTGCTTCATATCAATAAATGCCTTTTCTGCTTCCAAAGTCCAAACAATGGAGAACTATAATTTCTATACCCTGCCTTGGTAATTAATTCCCGAAGAGGATTGACAAATTCGGCATCAGCTGATATGAAATTCTTACTGAAATTGGTCAAACCCAAAAACGGCATAATTTCCTGAACTGTTTTTGGCTGGTCACGGCATAAAATGGTTGTTTCTGTTCTGGAGTGAGCTGCAATCCTTCTGTACAAATCACCCTGCCCAGGAACATCACACACTGTCTGGCACACTGCAACTTCTCCTTTGACACCTTATACCCACAATGATATAACTCAGAAGCTTCCAATATCAACTCACTTGTGGTCCCAGTAATCAAAAGATCATCCACATCCTGTAGAATGGTTCCACCTTCAGGCAGTTTCAACTCTGCAAGTTTCTTTTTTGTAAAATTATTAACTATGGACGGTGAGTCTACAAACCCTTGTGGCAGTCTGGTGTAGGTATACTGCTTCCCCAAATAATTAAAAGCGAAAACATCTTGAGAGTCATAATCCAAGGGGATAAAAAAAATGCATTCAACAAATTAATCCACTGATATTTTGGTGAAAAATTACTGAGTAAAGTGTACGGCTTGGGTGTATTGTAGATAGGGTACCACCAGTTTGTTAACCAGCCTTAAATCATGAACCATACCGTATTCAGGTTTATTTGGCTAAGGAACCGGCAAAATAGGTGTATTCCACTTTGACTCGGCAGGTCGCAACACTCCCTTTTCCAACAACGCTTCAATCGTGATCAATTTTCAGGGGAAATTGACACTGCCAAACTGGTATGACTCCCTCAATTGATCTGTCTTGTACACCACAGAATTAGTTTGTGGGTCTTGTATTTTATAAATGCTTCTCAGTGTTTGCTGCTTTTTTAAGCCTATATGCCAGTAATTTTGCAGACTTACTCCCAGCCTCATAATACCTCTGTTTTGTGTATATAATTTTTTCCTGGATTTCTTGCATCAAAATGTCATTAATCTCTGCTTTTTTCTTTTTGATTTCAGCCAATATCTTCCTGTCAATTGACTTATGTTCTTTCTCCAGTCTTTTCAAATCAGTTTGTAAAGTTTTAAGTCCTTCCTGTTTAATTGTTTTCTATATACAGATCCAGCTATCAATTTCCCTCTCATAACCGCTTTGCATGCATCCCACAGTATTGACGGAGATACTTCTCCATTATCATTTTGTTCAGCATATTCACCAATCTCTTTTTCAATTTCATCTTTCATTTGATCGATAAGCAGGCTTGAGTTCAGTCTCCAAATTGTTTTTTTTTTTTTTTCACTTCTCTTCCCATGGTTATCTTTATATACAACCCCTGGCAAAAATGATGGAATCACCGGCCTCGGAGGATGTTCATTCAGTTGTTTAATTTTGTAGAAAAAAAGCAGATCACAGACATGACACAAAACTAAAGTCATTTCAAATGGCAACTTTCTGGCTTTAAGAAACACTATAAGAAATCAGGAAAAAAAATTGTGGCAGTCAGTAACGGTTACTTTTTTAGACCAAGCAGAGGGAAAAAATATGGAATCACTCAATTCTGAGGAAAAAATTATGGAATCATGAAAAACAAAAGAACGCTCCAACACATCACTAGTATTTTGTTGCACCACCTCTGGCTTTTATAACAGCTTGCAGTCTCTGAGGCATGGACTTAATGAGTGACAAACAGTACTCTTCATCAATCTGGCTCCAACTTTCTCTGATTGCTGTTGCCAGATCAGCTTGCAGGTTGGAGCCTTGTCATGGACAATTTTCTTCAACTTCCACCAAAGATTTTCAATTGGATTAAGATCTGGACTATTTGCAGGCCATGACATTGACCCTATGTGTCCTTTTGCAAGGAATGTTTTCACAGTTTTTGCTCTATTGCAAGATGCGTTATCTTGAAAAATGATTTCATCATCCCCAAACATCCTTTCAATTGATGGGATAAGAACAGTGTTCAAAATATCAACGTAAACTTGTGCATTTATTGATGATGTAATGACAGCCATCTCCCCAGTGCCTTTACCTGACATGCAGCCCCATATCATCAATGACTGTGGAAATGTACATATTCTCTTCAGGCAGTCATCTTTATAAATGTCATTGGAACAGCACCAAACAAAAGTTCCAGCATCATCACCTTGTCCAATGCAGATTCGAGATTCATCACTGAATATGACTTTCATCCAGTCATCCACAGTCCACGATTGCTTTTCCTTAGCCCATTGTAACCTTGTTTTTTTCTGTTTAGGTGTTAATGATGGCTTTCGTTTAGCTTTTCTGTATGTAAATCCCATTTCCTTTAGGCGGTTTCTTACAGTTCGGTCACAGACGTTGACTCCAGTTTCCTCCCATTCGTTCCTCATTTGTTTTAGTGTGCATTTTCGATATTTGAGACATATTGCTTTAAGTTTTCTGTCTTGACGCTTTGATGTCTTCCTTGGTCTACCAGTATGTTTGCCTTTAACAACCTTCCCATGTTGTTTGTATTTGGTCCAGAGTTTAGACACAGCTGACTGTGAACAACCAACATCTTTTGCAACATTGCGTGATGATTTACCCTCTTTTAAGAGTTTGATAATCCTCTCCTTTATTTCAGTTGACATCTCTCGTGTTGGAGCCATGATTCATGTCAGTCCACTTGGTGCAACAGCTCTCCAAGGTGTGATCACTCCTTTTTAGATGCAGACTAATGAGCAGATCTGATTTGATGCAGGTGTTAGTTTTGGGGATGAAAATTTACAGGGTGATTACATAAATTATTCCTCAGAATTGAGTGAGTCCATATTTTTTTTTTTCCCTCTGCTTGGTCTAAAAAAGTAACCGTTACTGACTGCCACAATTTTTTTTCTTGATTTCTTATAATGTTTCTTAAAGCCAGAAAGTTGCCATTTGAAATGACTTTAGTTTTGTGTCATGTCTGTGATCTGCTTTTTTTCTACAAAATTAAACAACTGAATGAACATCCTCCGAGGCCGGTGATTCCATAATTATTGCCAGGGGTTGTATACTGGACAGTGATCAGACAAGTCCCTCACTCCAAAATCACAGCTTTCTATTTTATACCGATCCCTGGCATATATTAAAAAATAATCAATCCTCGAGTACATAGAGTGTCGCGCCAAGAAATAGGTATAATCTCTGATAGAGGAGTTGAGTTCCCTCCAAATATCCAAAATTCCCACTTGTAATATCATTTTTCTGCTGATACTATTTTTCTTCTGTGCTTTCCCTGATGAGTCCAGTTGTGGGTTAAGCCTCTGGTTGAGATCACCTCCTCCAGTCAACATCCCCTCTCCTTCTGTTGTTACCATCTCAAAAATCTGTTTAAAGAAATCCCAATCTGAACCTGGAGGCGCATAGACATTTAAAAGAGACACCAATTCACCCTCCAATCTGCCAATCACTAAAATATACCGGCCCTCTTTGTCTTTGATCACCTTAGCCATGTCAAAACTATTTTTTTTTTTAAATCAGTACAGACACCCCTCTTCTGTGGCCTGATTTATAAGATGATGAAAACTCCTGATTGTACCCATTCCTCTTTAGCTTTTCATGTTCTTTGTCTGTCACATGGGTCTCCTGCAAGAAAAGTACTCCCACTTCATCTTTTTTCATTTTATTTATTACTTTGCTCCTTTTGATTGGGCTACGCAGCCCATTAATGTTATAAGAGGCGACTTTCAATAGATTACTTTGTGATGTCATTTACCTTAGAATAATGTGTATTATCTGTATTTCCACCCCATATGCTACAACAAACAAACATACTTTGTGAACCATAAGTAGAACCACAGTAGAACACAGATGACTTCCAAACCTGAGGTTATATAGTCTTTAACCCTTTCCGAGCTAAAAACCAGCTCTGAGGGATAGCCCCTGGCTAGTAGGGGGCCCTCGTGACCTTTTTCGGCCCTGTCCTTCAGTCTCATCTTAAAGAAATCAAATCCCCGAGTAGTCTCAAAGAAGTAAAAATTTGACATTGTCTGCACTCATCTTCTGCTGGTTACCTGAGATAGTTTAGGCTTATTCTTGGAGTACCTCTGTGGTTCTTCTAAAAGCCTGTAGCGTCTCCTTGTATCCCCGTACGGAGGAATGAGTCTGGGCCTGGCTGCCTGCTCTCTGAACTGAGTGCCACATTTGTCGCTGAATCTTCTCCATTGGGTCTTCTGCTGGTTTGACAACACGTACCGAAAAACCTCTGTCCACCATGTCTTTGGTTGCCTCTGCTGCGGAGTTGTACAAGCAAGTTTCTCCCTCGTAGAAAACATGAAACTTTGCCGGAAAGGGTGTCTGGAACCTGATTTTATTCTCTTAAAACTCTCTTTGCCTCTGCATTTTCCTTTCTTTTCTTCATCACTTCAGGTGCGTCATCGTGATCAACATACACTCTTTGTCCTTCTAAGAGAAAACCTTTCTTCTCCCAAGCCTTTTTGATGATGTCCTCTTTGCACTTGTGGCTTGAAAATTTCACTGCTATCGATCTTGGTGGTGCATCGTTGGGTGGGCGGGGTCCCAGCGATCTGTGGGCTCCCTCCACGCTGAGCTGATATGTGAGCGGCAGCTCAAGCTTTTCTCTCAATAGCTGCTCCAAAAAAGCACTCATTGACTCTGCTCCATGTTCAGCCCCTTCTTTGACTCCATGCAAGCGCACATTATCCCTCTGTGCCCTCCCTTCTTGATTGATTTGTCTCTCCTCCAGTTTTCTGTGAAGTTTGATAAGCTCACATGTTACTTCCTCAATGCTTAATACACGCTCCTCCGTGTCCCCAATTCTTCTTTCCGCTTCTTCAATCCTGCCATTCGTCAGTTTAAGGCATGGGTTAAAGTTCTCCATCACCAGGATGGATTTCCGTCATTTGGAAAATTTAACCACACATACACGTGTGCACGTGATGTCATGCATGTTTTGGGGCCGAAATATGATACTCTCACTGTCTAAGCAACATCCCATTCTGCACTAATCAAACAGCAGCAATGTCAGTGTGGACTGAGGAGGAAGGGACTGTGTGAATTTTCACTCCTCTCCACTCTGTTTACTGCTTGCCATGAACCACGGTCCTTCTCCTCCCTGTCTTCATGAGAACGTTGGCAGACACTCCCCAAGTAGAATGAAGCTTGGGTTTGCTTTGAACCAATGAAGCATTGATCCAACTCACAGCTTCGATGGTTTGTTGCTTTATCTTAATTTTCTCCGCTAAAACCCTAAAGAGCATATGTCTGTGAGTAATATTTACCTTTTTATATTAAACTGACCTGTTATGGTCTTCTAAAACAGTTGATAGATGTATTTTATAACTTAAAACGAGACTGATGCTAACGTGTTAGCATGTCTATGGCTTTTTCAATGTTAAAGTTAGCATTAAGCTGTTTGCATCTCAGCACAGTTTGTGTGCATTTGTTTTCTGTATAATAAATAATTAATGGCTCAGCGTTTGTTGTTGTAAAAGAGTCAAATGTATTACAAATTGTAATTTATTTATTTATTTATTTATATATTAATAATAAAATCAGAAGAATCAGAATTGCCTTTATTGTCATTGTAATTTGCATTACAATGAGATTTGAGTGCAACTCCAAAAAGGTGTTTTCCGTGGTGCGAGTAATTTTTAGCCAAATAAAAGATAGTGAAATTTAATGGTAAATTATTCAGAGTATATGCACAACTAATATAAACATAAGGTAAAATAAAATAAAATGAAATGTGGACTAAGTAATGTAAAATGAGAATTATATACAACTGTTTTATTTAAGTTTAATGACAATTTGTTTCAGTCAAACCACATCTAAGCTGTGTTTTTACACAAGAACAAAATAAAATGCAGTAAACTGCACATTTGTGACTTTTTCATGAAAATAACTTATTAAAGATCACAATTCACCAAAATATACAAAATTTGACTTGCTTTTACAAAAGATTTCTGGGGGAGCACCTTGAGACCCCCCCCCAATCAATACTGTGTTTTTACTTCACAGATTGAAGTGTTTTCTTTGTTTCTGAGGGCTTCATACCCATTACAATTCACCAAAATATACAAAATTTGACTTGCTTTTACAAAAGATTTCTGGGGGAGCACCCCGAGACTCCCCCCCAATCAATACTGTGTTTTTACTTCACAGATTGAAGTGTTTTCTTTGTTTCTGAGGGCTTCATACCCATTACAATTCACCAAAATATACAAAATTTGACTTGCTTTTACAAAAAATTTCTGGGGGAGCACCCCGAGACCCCCCCCCCCCCAATCAATACTGTGTTTTTACTTCACAGATTGAAGTGTTTTCTTTGTTTCTGAGGGCTTCATACCCATTACAATTCACCAGAATATACAAAATTTGACTTGCTTTTTTAAAAAAATTTCTGGGGGAGTCCCCAGACCCCCATAATCAATACTGTGTTTTTATTTCACAGATTGAAGTGTTTTCTTTGTTTCTGAGGGCTTCATACCCATTACAATTCACCAAAATATACAAAATTTGACTTGCTTTTACAAAAGATTTCTGGGGGAGCACCCCGAGACTCCCCCCCAATCAATACTGTGTTTTTACTTCACAGATTGAAGTGTTTTCTTTGTTTCTGAGGGCTTCATACCCATTACAATTCACCAAAATATACAAAATTTGACTTGCTTTTACAAAAAATTTCTGGGGGAGCACCCCGAGACCCCCCCCCCCCCCAATCAATACTGTGTTTTTACTTCACAGATTGAAGTGTTTTCTTTGTTTCTGAGGGCTTCATACCCATTACAATTCACCAAAATATACAAAATTTGACTTGCTTTTACAAAACATTTCTGGGGGAGCACCCCGAGACCCCCCCCCCCCAATCAATACTGTGTTTTTACTTCACAGATTGAAGTGTTTTCTTTGTTTCTGAGGGCTTCATACCCATTACAATTCACCAGAATATACAAAATTTGACTTGCTTTTTAAAAAAATTTCTGGGGGAGCACCCCGAGACCCCCCCCCCCCCAATCAATACTGTGTTTTTACTTCACAGATTGAAGTGTTTTCTTTGTTTCTGAGGGCTTCATACCCATTACAATTCACCAGAATATACAAAATTTGACTTGCTTTTTAAAAAAATTTCTGGGGGAGTCCCCAGACCCCCATAATCAATACTGTGTTTTTACTTCACAGATTGAAGTGTTTTCTTTGTTTCTGAGGGCTTCATACCCATTACAATTCACCAGAATATACAAAATTTGACTTGCTTTTTTAAAAAAATTTCTGGGGGAGCACCCCGAGACTCCCCCCCAATCAATACTGTGTTTTTACTTCACAGATTGAAGTGTTTTCTTTGTTTCTGAGGGCTTCATACCCATTACAATTCACCAAAATATACAAAATTTGACTTGCTTTTACAAAAAATTTCTGGGGGAGCACCCCGAGACCCCCCCCCCCAATCAATACTGTGTTTTTACTTCACAGATTGAAGTGTTTTCTTTGTTTCTGAGGGCTTCATACCCATTACAATTCACCAAAATATACAAAATTTGACTTGCTTTTACAAAAAATTTCTGGGGGAGCACCCCGAGACCCCCCCCCCCCCAATCAATACTGTGTTTTTACTTCACAGATTGAAGTGTTTTCTTTGTTTCTGAGGGCTTCATACCCATTACAATTCACCAGAATATACAAAATTTGACTTGCTTTTTAAAAAAATTTCTGGGGGAGTCCCCAGACCCCCATAATCAATACTGTGTTTTTACTTAACAGATTGAAGTGTTTTCTTTGTTTCTGAGGGCTTCATACCCATTACAATTCACCAGAATATACAAAATTTGACTTGCTTTTTTAAAAAAATTTCTGGGGGAGCACCCCAAGACCCCCCCCCCCCCAATCAATACTGTGTTTTTACTTCACAGATTGAAGTGTTTTCTTTGTTTCAGTGGGCTTCATACCCATTACAATTCACCAAAATATACAAAATTTGACTTGCTTTTTAAAAAAATTTCTGGGGGAGCACCCTGAGACCCCCCCTCCCAATCAATACTGTGTTTTTACTTCACAGATTGAAGTGTTTTCTTTGTTTCTGAGGGCTTCATACCCATTACAATTCACCAGAATATACAAAATTTGACTTGCTTTTTTTAAAAATTTCTGGGGGAGTCCCCCAGACCCCCATAATCAATACTGTGTTTTTACTTCACAGATTGAAGTGTTTTCTTTGTTTCTGAGGGCTTCATACCCATTACAATTCACCAAAATATACAAAATTTGACTTGCTTTTACAAAAAATTTCTGGGGGAGCACCCCGAGACTCCCCCCCAATCAATACTGTGTTTTTACTTCACAGATTGAAGTGTTTTCTTTGTTTCTGAGGGCTTCATACCCATTACAATTCACCAAAATATACAAAATTTGACTTGCTTTTACAAAAAATTTCTGGGGGAGCACCCCGGGACCCCCCCCCCCCAATCAATACTGTGTTTTTACTTCACAGATTGAAGTGTTTTCTTTGTTTCTGAGGGCTTCATACCCATTACAATTCACCAAAATATACAAAATTTGACTTGCTTTTTAAAAAAATTTCTGGGGGAGCACCCTGAGACCCCCCCTCCCAATCAATACTGTGTTTTTACTTCACAGATTGAAGTGTTTTCTTTGTTTCTGAGGGCTTCATACCCATTACAATTCACCAGAATATACAAAATTTGACTTGCTTTTTTTAAAAATTTCTGGGGGAGTCCCCCAGACCCCCATAATCAATACTGTGTTTTTACTTCACAGATTGAAGTGTTTTCTTTGTTTCTGAGGGCTTCATACCCATTACAATTCACCAAAATATACAAAATTTGACTTGCTTTTACAAAAAATTTCTGGGGGAGCACCCCGAGACTCCCCCCCAATCAATACTGTGTTTTTACTTCACAGATTGAAGTGTTTTCTTTGTTTCTGAGGGCTTCATACCCATTACAATTCACCAAAATATACAAAATTTGACTTGCTTTTACAAAAAATTTCTGGGGGAGCACCCCGGGACCCCTCCCCCCCCCAATCAATACTGTGTTTTTACTTCACAGATTGAAGTGTTTTCTTTGTTTCTGAGGGCTTCATACCCATTACAATTCACCAAAATATACAAAATTTGACTTGCTTTTACAAAAAATTTCTGGGGGAGCACCCCGAGACTCCCCCCCAATCAATACTGTGTTTTTACTTCACAGATTGAAGTGTTTTCTTTGTTTCTGAGGGCTTCATACCCATTACAATTCACCAAAATATACAAAATTTGACTTGCTTTTACAAAAAATTTCTGGGGGAGCACCCCGAGACCCCCCCCCCCAATCAATACTGTGTTTTTACTTCACAGATTGAAGTGTTTTCTTTGTTTCTGAGGGCTTCATACCCATTACAATTCACCAAAATATACAAAATTTGACTTGCTTTTACAAAAAATTTCTGGGGGAGCACCCCGAGACCCCCCCCCCAATCAATACTGTGTTTTTACTTCACAGATTGAAGTGTTTTCTTTGTTTCTGAGGGCTTCATACCCATTAAAATTCACCAGAATATACAAAATTTGACTTGCTTTTTAAAAAAATTTCTGGGGGAGTCCCCCAGACCCCCATAATCAATACTGTGTTTTTACTTCACAGATTGAAGTGTTTTCTTTGTTTTTGAGGGCTTCATACCCATTAAAATTCACCAGAATATACAAAATTTGACTTGCTTTTTAAAAAAATTTCTGGGGGAGTCCCCCAGACCCCCATAATCAATACTGTGTTTTTACTTCACAGATTGAAGTGTTTTCTTTGTTTCTGATGGCTTCATACCCATTACAATTCACCAAAATATACAAAATTTGACTTGCTTTTACAAAAAATTTCTGGGGGAGCACCCCGGGACCCCCCCCCCCCCAATCAATACTGTGTTTTTACTTCACAGATTGAAGTGTTTTCTTTGTTTCTGAGGGCTTCATACCCATTACAATTCACCAAAATATACAAAATTTGACTTGCTTTTACAAAAAATTTCTGGGGGAGCACCCCGAGACCTCCCCCCCCAATCAATACTGTGTTTTTACTTCACAGATTGAAGTGTTTTCTTTGTTTCTGAGGGCTTCATACCCATTACAATTCACCAAAATATACAAAATTTGACTTGCTTTTACAAAAAATTTCTGGGGGAGCACCCCGAGACCCCCCCCCCAATCAATACTGTGTTTTTACTTCACAGATTGAAGTGTTTTCTTTGTTTCTGAGGGCTTCATACCCATTACAATTCACCAAAATATACAAAATTTGACTTGCTTTTACAAAAAATTTCTGGGGGAGCACCCCGAGACCCCCCCCCCAATCAATACTGTGTTTTTACTTCACAGATTGAAGTGTTTTCTTTGTTTCTGAGGGCTTCATACCCATTAAAATTCACCAGAATATACAAAATTTGACTTGCTTTTTAAAAAAATTTCTGGGGGAGTCCCCCAGACCCCCATAATCAATACTGTGTTTTTACTTCACAGATTGAAGTGTTTTCTTTGTTTTTGAGGGCTTCATACCCATTAAAATTCACCAGAATATACAAAATTTGACTTGCTTTTTAAAAAAATTTCTGGGGGAGTCCCCCAGACCCCCATAATCAATACTGTGTTTTTACTTCACAGATTGAAGTGTTTTCTTTGTTTCTGATGGCTTCATACCCATTAAAATTCACCAGAATATACAAAATTTGACTTGATTTTTAAAAAAATTTCTGGGGGAGTCCCCCAGACCCCCATAATCAATACTGTGTTTTTACTTCACAGATTGAAGTGTTTTCTTTGTTTTTGAGGGCTTCATACCCATTAAAATTCACCAGAATATACAAAATTTGACTTGCTTTTTAAAAAAATTTCTGGGGGAGTCCCCCAGACCCCCATAATCAATACTGTGTTTTTACTTCACAGATTGAAGTGTTTTCTTTGTTTCTGATGGCTTCATACCCATTACAATTCACCAAAATATACAAAATTTGACTTGCTTTTACAAAAAATTTCTGGGGGAGCACCCCGAGACTCCCCCCCAATCAATACTGTGTTTTTACTTCACAGATTGAAGTGTTTTCTTTGTTTCTGAGGGCTTCATACCCATTACAATTCACCAAAATATACAAAATTTGACTTGCTTTTACAAAAAATTTCTGGGGGAGCACCCCGGGACCCCTCCCCCCCCCCCAATCAATACTGTGTTTTTACTTCACAGATTGAAGTGTTTTCTTTGTTTCTGAGGGCTTCATACCCATTACAATTCACCAAAATATACAAAATTTGACTTGCTTTTACAAAAAATTTCTGGGGGAGCACCCCGAGACTCCCCCCCAATCAATACTGTGTTTTTACTTCACAGATTGAAGTGTTTTCTTTGTTTCTGAGGGCTTCATACCCATTACAATTCACCAGAATATACAAAATTTGACTTGCTTTTTTTAAAAATTTCTGGGGGAGTCCCCCAGACCCCCATAATCAATACTGTGTTTTTACTTCACAGATTGAAGTGTTTTCTTTGTTTCTGAGGGCTTCATACCCATTACAATTCACCAAAATATACAAAATTTGACTTGCTTTTACAAAAAATTTCTGGGGGAGCACCCCGAGACTCCCCCCCAATCAATACTGTGTTTTTACTTCACAGATTGAAGTGTTTTCTTTGTTTCTGAGGGCTTCATACCCATTACAATTCACCAAAATATACAAAATTTGACTTGCTTTTACAAAAAATTTCTGGGGGAGCACCCCGAGACCCCCCCCCCCCCCAATCAATACTGTGTTTTTACTTCACAGATTGAAGTGTTTTCTTTGTTTCTGAGGGCTTCATACCCATTACAATTCACCAAAATATACAAAATTTGACTTGCTTTTACAAAAAATTTCTGGGGGAGCACCCCGAGACCCCCCCCCCCCAATCAATACTGTGTTTTTACTTCACAGATTGAAGTGTTTTCTTTGTTTCTGAGGGCTTCATACCCATTAAAATTCACCAGAATATACAAAATTTGACTTGCTTTTTAAAAAATTTCTGGGGGAGTCCCCCAGACCCCCATAATCAATACTGTGTTTTTACTTCACAGATTGAAGTGTTTTCTTTGTTTTTGAGGGCTTCATACCCATTAAAATTCACCAGAATATACAAAATTTGACTTGCTTTTTAAAAAAATTTCTGGGGGAGTCCCCCAGACCCCCATAATCAATACTGTGTTTTTACTTCACAGATTGAAGTGTTTTCTTTGTTTCTGATGGCTTCATACCCATTAAAATTCACCAGAATATACAAAATTTGACTTGCTTTTTAAAAAAATTTCTGGGGGAGTCCCCCAGACCCCCATAATCAATACTGTGTTTTTACTTCACAGATTGAAGTGTTTTCTTTGTTTTTGAGGGCTTCATACCCATTACAATTCACCAGAATATACAAAATTTGACTTGCTTTTTAAAAAAATTTCTGGGGGAGTCCCCCAGACCCCCATAATCAATACTGTGTTTTTACTTCACAGATTGAAGTGTTTTCTTTGTTTCTGATGGCTTCATACCCATTAAAATTCACCAGAATATACAAAATTTGACTTGCTTTTTAAAAAAATTTCTGGGGGAGTCCCCCAGACCCCCATAATCAATACTGTGTTTTTACTTCACAGATTGAAGTGTTTTCTTTGTTTTTGAGGGCTTCATACCCATTAAAATTCACCAGAATATACAAAATTTGACTTGCTTTTTAAAAAAATTTCTGGGGGAGTCCCCCAGACCCCCATAATCAATACTGTGTTTTTACTTCACAGATTGAAGTGTTTTCTTTGTTTCTGATGGCTTCATACCCATTACAATTCACCAAAATATACAAAATTTGACTTGCTTTTACAAAAATTTTCTGGGGGAGCACCCCGAGACTCCCCCCCAATCAATACTGTGTTTTTACTTCACAGATTGAAGTGTTTTCTTTGTTTCTGAGGGCTTCATACCCATTACAATTCACCAAAATATACAAAATTTGACTTGCTTTTACAAAAAATTTCTGGGGGAGCACCCCGGGACCCCTCCCCCCCCCCAATCAATACTGTGTTTTTACTTCACAGATTGAAGTGTTTTCTTTGTTTCTGAGGGCTTCATACCCATTACAATTCACCAAAATATACAAAATTTGACTTGCTTTTACAAAAAATTTCTGGGGGAGCACCCCGAGACTCCCCCCCAATCAATACTGTGTTTTTACTTCACAGATTGAAGTGTTTTCTTTGTTTCTGAGGGCTTCATACCCATTACAATTCACCAAAATATACAAAATTTGACTTGCTTTTACAAAAAATTTCTGGGGGAGCACCCCGGGACCCCTCCCCCCCCAATCAATACTGTGTTTTTACTTCACAGATTGAAGTGTTTTCTTTGTTTCTGAGGGCTTCATACCCATTACAATTCACCAAAATATACAAAATTTGACTTGCTTTTACAAAACATTTCTGGGGGAGCACCCCGAGACTCCCCCCCAATCAATACTGTGTTTTTACTTCACAGATTGAAGTGTTTTCTTTGTTTCTGAGGGCTTCATACCCATTACAATTCACCAAAATATACAAAATTTGACTTGCTTTTACAAAAAATTTCTGGGGGAGCACCCCGGGACCCCTCCCCCCCCCAATCAATACTGTGTTTTTACTTCACAGATTGAAGTGTTTTCTTTGTTTCTGAGGGCTTCATACCCATTACAATTCACCAAAATATACAAAATTTGACTTGCTTTTACAAAACATTTCTGGGGGAGCACCCCGAGACTCCCCCCAATCAATACTGTGTTTTTACTTCACAGATTGAAGTGTTTTCTTTGTTTCTGAGGGCTTCATACCCATTACAATTCACCAGAATATACAAAATTTGACTTGCTTTTTTAAAAATTTCTGGGGGAGTCCCCCAGACCCCCATAATCAATACTGTGTTTTTACTTCACAGATTGAAGTGTTTTCTTTGTTTCTGAGGGCTTCATACCCATTACAATTCACCAAAATATACAAAATTTGACTTGCTTTTACAAAAAATTTCTGGGGGAGCACCCCGAGACTCCCCCCCCAATCAATACTGTGTTTTTACTTCACAGATTGAAGTGTTTTCTTTGTTTCTGAGGGCTTCATACCCATTACAATTCACCAAAATATACAAAATTTGACTTGCTTTTTACAAAAAATTTCTGGGGGAGCACCCCGAGACCCCCCCCCCCCAATCAATACTGTGTTTTTACTTCACAGATTGAAGTGTTTTCTTTGTTTCTGAGGGCTTCATACCCATTACAATTCACCAAAATATACAAAATTTGACTTGCTTTTACAAAAAATTTCTGGGGGAGCACCCCGAGACCCCCCCCCCCCAATCAATACTGTGTTTTTACTTCACAGATTGAAGTGTTTTCTTTGTTTCTGAGGGCTTCATACCCATTAAAATTCACCAGAATATACAAAATTTGACTTGCTTTTTAAAAAAAATTCTGGGGGAGTCCCCCAGACCCCCATAATCAATACTGTGTTTTTACTTCACAGATTGAAGTGTTTTCTTTGTTTCTGAGGGCTTCATACCCATTACAATTCACCAAAATATACAAAATTTGACTTGCTTTTACAAAAAATTTCTGGGGGAGCACCCCGAGACTCCCCCCCAATCAATACTGTGTTTTTACTTCACAGATTGAAGTGTTTTCTTTGTTTCTGAGGGCTTCATACCCATTACAATTCACCAAAATATACAAAATTTGACTTGCTTTTACAAAAAATTTCTGGGGGAGCACCCCGAGACCCCCCCCCCCCCCCAATCAATACTGTGTTTTTACTTCACAGATTGAAGTGTTTTCTTTGTTTCTGAGGGCTTCATACCCATTACAATTCACCAAAATATACAAAATTTGACTTGCTTTTACAAAAAATTTCTGGGGGAGCACCCCGAGACCCCCCCCCCCAATCAATACTGTGTTTTTACTTCACAGATTGAAGTGTTTTCTTTGTTTCTGAGGGCTTCATACCCATTAAAATTCACCAGAATATACAAAATTTGACTTGCTTTTTAAAAAAATTTCTGGGGGAGTCCCCCAGACCCCCATAATCAATACTGTGTTTTTACTTCACAGATTGAAGTGTTTTCTTTGTTTTTGAGGGCTTCATACCCATTAAAATTCACCAGAATATACAAAATTTGACTTGCTTTTTAAAAAAATTTCTGGGGGAGTCCCCCAGACCCCCATAATCAATACTGTGTTTTTACTTCACAGATTGAAGTGTTTTCTTTGTTTCTGATGGCTTCATACCCATTAAAATTCACCAGAATATACAAAATTTGACTTGCTTTTTAAAAAAATTTCTGGGGGAGTCCCCCAGACCCCCATAATCAATACTGTGTTTTTACTTCACAGATTGAAGTGTTTTCTTTGTTTTTGAGGGCTTCATACCCATTAAAATTCACCAGAATATACAAAATTTGACTTGCTTTTTAAAAAAATTTCTGGGGGAGTCCCCCAGACCCCCATAATCAATACTGTGTTTTTACTTCACAGATTGAAGTGTTTTCTTTGTTTCTGATGGCTTCATACCCATTACAATTCACCAGAATATACAAAATTTGACTTGCTTTTTAAAAAAATTTCTGGGGGAGTCCCCCAGACCCCCATAATCAATACTGTGTTTTTACTTCACAGATTGAAGTGTTTTCTTTGTTTTTGAGGGCTTCATACCCATTACAATTCACCAGAATATACAAAATTTGACTTGCTTTTTTAAAAAAATTTCTGGGGGAGTCCCCCAGACCCCCATAATCAATACTGTGTTTTTACTTCACAGATTGAAGTGTTTTCTTTGTTTCTGATGGCTTCATACCCATTACAATTCACCAGAATATACAAAATTTGACTTGCTTTTTAAAAAAATGTCTGGGGGAGTCCCCCAGACCCCCATAATCAATACTGTGTTTTTACTTCACAGATTGAAGTGTTTTCTTTGTTTCTGATGGCTTCATACCCATTAAAATTCACCAGAATATACAAAATTTGACTTGCTTTTTAAAAAAATTTCTGGGGGAGTCCCCCAGACCCCCATAATCAATACTGTGTTTTTACTTCACAGATTGAAGTGTTTTCTTTGTTTCTGATGGCTTCATACCCATTACAATTCACCAGAATATACAAAATTTGACTTGCTTTTTAAAAAAATTTCTGGGGGAGTCCCCCAGACCCCCATAATCAATACTGTGTTTTTACTTCACAGATTGAAGTGTTTTCTTTGTTTTTGAGGGCTTCATACCCATTACAATTCACCAGAATATACAAAATTTGACTTGCTTTTTTAAAAAAATTTCTGGGGGAGTCCCCCAGACCCCCATAATCAATACTGTGTTTTTACTTCACAGATTGAAGTGTTTTCTTTGTTTCTGATGGCTTCATACCCATTACAATTCACCAGAATATACAAAATTTGACTTGCTTTTTAAAAAAATGTCTGGGGGAGTCCCCCAGACCCCCATAATCAATACTGTGTTTTTACTTCACAGATTGAAGTGTTTTCTTTGTTTCTGAGGGCTTCATACCCATTAAAATTCACCAGAATATACAAAATTTGACTTGCTTTTTTAAAAAAATTTCTGGGGGAGTCCCCCAGACCCCCATAATCAATACTGTGTTTTTACTTCACAGATTGAAGTGTTTTCTTTGTTTCTGAGGGCTTCATACCCATTAAAATTCACCAGAATATACAAAATTTGACTTGCTTTTTAAAAAAATTTCTGGGGGAGTCCCCCAGACCCCCATAATCAATACTGTGTTTTTACTTCACAGAAAAGAGTGTGTGCCACATTATGCCACATTTTAGGGAATTGCTGGCATTGATTTTTGCCAGGAAAAAATTTCAGTCAGATGAAAATTTGTTGCTTTAACCCATGGATTAAGGTCTTCCCTGATGCCGGTAAGACCCTCTGTTGTCTCACGTCATTTTCTCCGGTACTTGCTCTGTTTCAGGCAGTAGCTCCACTGTTTGCTCGTGGTCCTCGTCTCTGCGTAGTTTGGTGTTCCCAGCCTTTTTAGACTTCGATTTACTTCTTGACATATTACAAGCCCCTGATATTATCTTCAAGTCCTCTGCATTTATCTCAGGTTTTGGGCATATGGGGCATTTTCTCAGCTTTTATCAGGGAGCTGCTTTCCTACGATGTCGCCATGTTCAAACCTGACTGGGAAGACCTACATAATTATTTCAAGGAAAATAGTAATTGTACACCATATAAAATTTGATTGCCCCGTTAATCGAATTAAAAAATAATCTAGACTCAAACTAAAATAAGATTTAACGGTGCACTACCAGCACCTCACACAACACTCAAAAAAAAAAAAAATCCAAAAACAGAAGTAGAGCCTGCATGGCTTCCTGTTTACCACCATCCCTCGTCTATGAAGGACATTACCTCGTCTCTCTGCTGGACGACAGAGAAAAAAATAAACTTGGACAGACTATCTTTGGACTATCTTTTTCAGCCGTCTCTTCTTCCAGTCCTGTGAACTAATGTTACTCAGTCACTGCTACCCTCCTATACACGTCAACAAGTCAAACTTCAACTAATCTAAACGTACTTTAAAATTTAAAAACCAAGAAGTGAAGTCATTATTCCTGTCATTATTCCCACGCATCAACGCTAGTAAGTCAACTTCTGTCCGAATAAACAAAGGTTGTACCAGTCGCGGCAGCGATCCACATAAACCTTCAAAAAATACAGTTAGCAGGTCATGCATTAAAATCACAAACATTTTAAACAATCCCAAATTCATTACACACGGAACTATGTCATGAAACAATGACACAGCATCCAAACATGGGACTTGGGTGTGAGTTCACACGAAGGACTCATGTTCACACCGGTCCCAATATTTGTTTTAATTGTCAATGAGATAATCACTGTCCTTAAAAAACGATTTGTGTCGTACGCCCAATTTTAACCCCACAGATCCAGACAGAGGTGTTCCAAATAATGGTGGAATTCATCCTCAAACCTAAAGTTATGCAGAATACGCACCATTGGGGTACCTTTTGTAATGGCAAGCCAAAGAAGAGAAAAGGATTTTTTTTTTTTTCACCATGACTTTTAGCAGCATCCAAAGTTAATGGTGAGAATTTCTGAGACAGACCATCACTTTAACATAAGCAACGTTAATTTCACCGTAATTAATATTGCAGAAATTTGATAACAGGTTTCCTGCTCACTGTAGAAAAGGCGTCTTACCAGACAGACTTAATCAAGCCTCGTCGGGTAAAGTTAACACATTTGGGTCACGGCGCAACTTGTTTTTTCCCCAGTTTTTTCTGTAACACTGCTCCTTATATAGTACAAACTCGAACTATTCCACACTTTGTTCAAAATTTGTTCAAAGTCACAGCAAAAAAATATCAGGCCTGGATTCTGTAGAACTTCTCTCACAAACGAGGTCTGCTCTTACAGAATCCTGAACATTGGACACAAACAGTTTTTTAAAGCATTTCATAGGTGTGACAAAGGCGGACCTTGTTTCGCAAAATCCTTTCCTTAATTAGGCGTGACGTAGGCAAACAGCGGTCAGGGTGCCACCGGCTGAGACACACAGAGTAGCTAAGCAAAGTTAAATCCAAAGGTTCACACAAAACAGAAGGATGACCCCTGTTCTCTTGTTCCTCAGGGTATCAACATGTGCTGTGGCTAGTACATTCAGTGCTGCGTATTCCTCAAAGGTCTTTGAGCTTTTCGGTGGTCCTGTGTGGGCCAAAGTTGAACCATCAGTGATGATGACATGAGTGTCTGGCTGTTGGTCAAGACATGTTGTGTTGGTTCCGTGTGTGGAGGCCAGCCGGGATTCCTCGCACGTTTAAAGCTGATTGTCCTGTTTGAAGAACTCCTACAGGCCTGGTTCTCTGGAGATGACTTTTTGGCCATCCTCCTCCACTAACCTCTGCTTTGATGGTTCTGCAGTAGTGGAACTTTGGCTGAAGAAGCCGACTCGAATCTTCTTCACTGGTTCATAGCAAGTGGTTGGCTTGTTTTGCAAAGCCTGTGTAAACTCTTGGAGTTTTGTCCTCCACGTGTGATTGTAGCAGTTCTGCTCAGCTGGGGTGAGCAATACTTCTAGTGTCTATGGAATACAATTCATGACTCTCTTCTTGGAATGGTTTTGCTAAACTAGGTTTTGCTAAACTATAGAGAACTATTCTTGAGATTCTCTGTGAACATTTTTTTGAGCTTGAGGTGTTTGCTCATAGTGGAATGTATGTTCACATTGCCACTTTGTTTTGCCCTTCATTTTTGCATATTGACACCAGATGACTAACCTCAAGGCCAGTGACAAGGCCAGTGTCAAAGGTCTGGTGGCAGCGTTCTGAACCAGCTGAAGGCTCCTAATACTGGACTGCGGTAACTCTGAAGAAACTAGAAGAAACAAAAGCATGAATCAGGGTCTCAGCATCAGCCATTGTCAGGATGGGGCGGATCCTTGCTATATTTCGTAGATGAGAAAAAAGCAGTCCTAGTAACATGCCTGATGTGGAGGTCAAATGACAACGTGGGATCAAAAATTACCTCAAGGTAATAGTGGTGTCTGAGTCCATTGCTCGCAGAAGATCATTGATCACTTTAGTGAGAGCCGTCTCAGTGGAGTGATATTTCCTAAAAGCAGACTGTAGTGGCTCAAAGAGATTATTCTCAGTAAGATAGTCCACAAGCCGCTGTGAAACCACCTTTTCGAAAATTTTGAACAGAATGATAGATTTGATATCGGCCTGTAATTTTTCAATATCCTAGGGTCAAGATTTGATTCCTTAAGTAATGGTTTAATCACTGCAGATTTGAAACATTTAGGAACAGATCCAGAAGTTAAAGAAAGATTAATAATTTCCAGCACAGTCGGCCCAAGAGTGGACCACAGGTCCTCAGTTTTGTTGGCATCAGATCAAATAAGCAGGTTGTGCTTTTTGTTGCTGTTACAAGTTTCATCAGCATGCCTAGTGAGATACTATTAAATTCTGTAAATCTAGGTAATACCTCACTAATGGTGCCCACCTCCATAGCAGGGTGTAGTGGCTGGGCCTAGGCGTGCTGAGATATGCTCAGCCTAATATCTTCTATTTTCTTCTCGAAATAATCCAAAATATCCTGCGCTGAAAAGGGAGAACGACTAACAGGTGGCTGCCCATGAATGAGAAATGCTACCATGTCAAACGAGAACTTTGAATTATGTTTGTTTTTACTGATCAAATCAGAGTCATAGGTCTGCTTTGTAGCCAGTAGTACATGCTTATAATCTAAAATAGCATCACGCCACACAAGGTAGAACACCTCTAATTTGGAACAACGCCATTTCTGTTCCAAACCTCGAGCCTTCTGCCTGAGGTCACGTAAATAACCATTGAACCAAGGTGACTGTGCCTTGGGAGGGCGTGGCCTTAAAAGTGTAGGTGCAATCTTATCAAGTGTAGTTTTAATTTCTGAATTTAAACTATCCACAAGGCTGTCTACTGATTTAGCGTTCTCCAAACTTGAAGTTAAAATATCAGGTAGTGTAGCCTCAAGTTCAGTCATAGTTGAGGGTTTAATACAACACCGCAGTAGTAGACAAGGTTGTTGTTCCACTAAACGTGGCAGCATAAATGTAAACCTGATAAATGGTCAGAGACCATAGATGTAAGAGGCAAGATGTCGATATTCGTGACAGCAAACCCACGTGCAAGAACCAGATCCAGGGTATTTCCACTTTGCATCCACACTTTGCATAAATGGTTTGCTAAGGGGATCAGAGGGCTTATTTATATGAATGTTAAAGTCACCAATGATCAGAATGTTGTCTACACTAATTGACAAACTAGAGATGAACGCACCTAATTCATCTAAGAAGTCAGAATATGGGCCAGGGGGCCTATAAACAGTGACAAAATAACATAGCTGAGCTCCAGTTTTGTGACCCTGACAGTACTTAGCATCACAGGCAGAACGGAGAGTCAGATGTGACCCCCAATTCCTAATAAAGAAAACCTAGATTTGTAAATAAAAGCAACACCCCCGCCTTGCTTCACAACACGAGACACATGACTAAATGTGTATGCTGGTGGACAGGCCTCATTCAGAGGAAGGATAGCTGTGGGTTTGAGCCAGGTTTCACACAAGCCAATCATATCTAAATGATGATCCACGATTACATCATTAATCAACAGATTTTGAGGACAGTGATCTGATGTTAAAGAGACCCAGGATAAGGATCTCAGTGGGGATGACAGTCTGACTGTTTGGAACCCAGCGAAGCAAGCCCAGGTTCCGAGAGCGCCACTGGCACAAATCAATCCGGCGAAGACGTGGACGGCTGGCCGACAGTCCTCAGAGCCGACCAGCGGCACCACGCAGGCTTTGACTGGCTCCACAAGGCGCCAGGGCAGGACAAATCCTGCCAGAATTCTGTGCACAGCTCGTCCAGACAACAAACAGCAGGCCAAACAGAGCTTCAGCTTCACCAGTCGGCCACTTCTTCTCCCGCAGTGACGACTGTGCTTTCAGCTGAAAGGCAGCGCAGGAGCCCAGCACAGAAAAGCCGGAACCTCCGATAAAAATGGGGGAGGAAACTTCTGTCCACCTGCCGATAACCACACTGCACCCCAAAACGGGGACTAGAGATCCAGCAATGTTTGGCGATCATACACCCTCAATGACTCTGATTCAAAAACAACACAAGTTAAAAACAATAAAATAACAAACAGTCTGGAGAGCAGCAGACGAGCAGCCAGACACAACGCCACCATCTTGGCACCCCCTCAACAATTAGTTGTGATTGGGCAGCAAAGGAGTGGCAGCAGAGTGGACTTGGTGTCAGAGTGCCAACAGAGTGGGCTTGGTGTCAAAGATAACAAACAGTCTGGAGAGCAGCAGACGAGCAGCCAGACACAACGCCACCATCTTGGCACCCCCTCAACAATTAGTTGTGATTGGGCAGCAAAGGAGTGGCAGCAGAGTGGACTTGGTGTCAGAGTGCCAACAGAGTGGGCTTGGTGTCAAAGGAGTGCCAACAGAGTGGGCTTGGTGTCAAAAGAGTGCCAGCAGAGTGGGCTTGGTGTCAAAGGAGTGGCAGCAGAGTGGGCTTGGTGTCAAAGGAGTGGCAGCAGAGTGGGCTTGGTGTCAAAGGAGTGGCAGCAGTGAGGGCTAGGTGTCAAAGGAGTGGCAGCAGAGTGAGCTTGGTGTCAAAGGAGTGGCAGCAGAGTGAGCTTGGTGTCAAAGGAGTGGCAGCAGAGTGAGATTGGTGTCATAGGAGTGGCAGCACAGTGTGTTTGGTGTCACAGGAGTGCCAGCAGAGTGGGATTGTAATGCACTTTATTTGGGCATTAATCAGTCGTCTCTTGCACGTCTCCAGTTGGTGCAGAATGCTGCTGCTCGTCTTTTGACAAACACTTTTAGACGTGAGCATATTACACCCGTCCTGTACTCACTCCACTGGCTTCCAGTTGGTTTTAGAATTGATTTTAAAATGTTAATGTTTGTTTTTAAAGCTATTTATGGCCTTGCACCTCCCTACTTGTCTGAAATTTTAACTTTGCGCACCTACAGTAGGACATTAAGGGCGTCTGGCCAGCTTTACTTAGATGTTCCAAGGTCAAGATATAAACGCTGCGGTGATCATGCTTTCGCGGTAGCTGGCCCCAGACTGTGGAATGAGCTACCTCTTGAGTTACGTACTATTCCTGACCTAGCACTTTTTAAATCTAAGTTAAAGCTTATTTATTTAAACTGGCTTTTAACACTTAGTGGGGAGGTGACATGTTCTGTTATTTTTATGTTCTTTTTTTAATGTGTTGTTTTAAAATTTTATATGTGTTTTATTTTTGTAAATTTGTGTTTTTAATGTTAAGCACTTTGGACACCAGTCAGTGCTGTAAAGCGCTTTATAAATAAATGTTGATTAATTGATTGATTGATTGATAGGAGTGCCAGCAGAGTGGGCTTGGTGTCAAAAGAGTGCCAGCAGAGTGGGCTTGGTGTCAAAAGAGTGGCAGCAGAGTGGGCTTGGTGTCATAGGAGTGGCAGCAGAGTGGGCTTGGTGTCATAGGAGTGGCAGCAGAGTGGGCTTGGTGTCACAGGAGTGGCAGCAGAGTGGGCTTGGTGTCACAGGAGTGGCAGCAGAGTGGGCTTGGTGTCATAGGAGTGGCAGCAGAGTGGGCTTGGTGTCATAGGAGTGGCAGCAGAGTGGGCTTGGTGTCATAGGAGTGGCAGCAGAGTGGGCTTGGTGTCATAGGAGTGGCAGCAGAGTGGGCTTGGTGTCATAGGAGTGGCAGCAGAGTGGGCTTGGTGTCAAGGGAGAGGCAGCAGAGTGGGCTTGGTGTCAAGGGAGTGGCAGCAGAGTGAGCTTGGTGTCATAGGAGTGGCAGCAGAGTGAGCTTGGTGTCATAGGAGTGGCAGCAGAGTGAGCTTGGTGTCATAGGAGTGGCAGCAGAGTGGGCTTGGTGTCAAAGGAGTGGCAGCAGAGTGGGTTTGGTGTCAAAGGAGTGGCAGCAGAGTGGGCTTGGTGTCAAAGGAGTGGCAGCAGAGTGAGCTTGGTGTCACAGGAGTGGCAGCAGAGTGAGCTTGGTGTCAAAGGAGTGCCAGCAGAGTGGGCTTGGTGATCTTGAGACAGCCATTCATGCTTTCATCAGCTCCAGACTTGATTATTGTAATGCACTTTATTTGGGCATTAATCAGTCGTCTCTTGCACGTCTCCAGTTGGTGCAGAATGCTGCTGCTCGTCTTTTGACAAACACTTTTAGACGTGAGCATATTACACCCGTCCTGTACTCACTCCACTGGCTTCCAGTTGGTTTTAGAATTGATTTTAAAATTTTAATGTTTGTTTTTAAAGCTATTTATGGCCTTGCACCTCCCTACTTGTCTGAAATTTTAACTTTGCGCACCTACAGTAGGACATTAAGGGCGTCTGGCCAGCTTTACTTAGATGTTCCAAGGTCAAGATATAAACGCTGCGGTGATCATGCTTTCGCGGTAGCTGGCCCGAGACTGTGGAATGAGCTACCTCTTGAGTTACGTACTATTCCTGACCTAGCACTTTTTAAATCTAAGTTAAAGCTTATTTATTTAAACTGGCTTTTAACACTTAGTGGGGAGGTGACATGTTCTGTTATTTTTATGTTCTTTTTTTAATGTGTTTTAAAATTTTATTTTATATGTGTTTTATTTTTGTAAATTTGTGTTTTTAATGTTAAGCACTTTGGACACCAGTCGGTGCTGTAAAGCGCTTTATAAATAAATGTTGATTAATTGATTGATTGATTGATAGGAGTGCCAGCAGAGTGGGCTTGGTGTCATAGGAGTGGCAGCAGAGTGAGCTTGGTGTCATAGGAGTGGCAGCAGAGTGAACTTGGCGATAAAGGAGTGGCAGCAGAGTGGGCTTGGCGTCAAAGGAGTGGCAGCAGAGTGGGCTTGGCGTCAAAGGAGTGGCAGCAGAGTGGGCTTGGCGTCAAAGGAGTGGCAGCAGAGTGGGCTTGGCGTCAAAGGAGTGGCAGCAGAGTGGGCTTGGCGTCAAAGGAGTGGCAGCAGAGTGGGCTTGGCGTCAAAGGAGTGGCAGCAGTGATGTGATGCTGACACCAAATTCCAGATTTTTTTCAGTGAAGCATGATCTTCTGACCATGTAAGGATCGAAGTACAGTCATTTACCTCCTTAACTGTTACCTTCTGTAGCCACTCGTGCTCAAGTGCAAGTTGTGGCTGACTTTGACACTGGGGCATTGGGTGGCAAAGGGTTCTTTGTCTTGTAGGAGGCAGGGTGGATGTTGGTGAATGAGTCAGGAAGTTCTGGAACAGACTTTACTTTTTCTGAACCAGATCTGACTACTGCTTTCCTTGGTAGGCTGTTGAAATGCAGAGGCACCTGGTGCCACGGAGAGATGTCATAGCAGTTGTTGCAAACGGGCTGTGGTCAGTGTAGTCCGTGACAGGAGTGGTGAGTGACCCTTCTCATAGTGCTATGGACAGATCACTTCTTCCTCAGCACACACTGATTGTTCCCACCTGTTGATCAGTGAAATCACCTGATGCAGTGGGTGGCTGCAAAGAAAACCTGCACCTCTCGGCCCTTTCTGGAGCGAGTTTGAGACCTCTAACATCTTTGTCCCTTCTGTACTGCAGGGCGACCCTGCGGAGTGTTGAACCTCTGTGCCCATGTCACGTCACACATGGCTCGTACCAGCCGACACGGCCGCCCGCTGATGGCTTTAGACCAGCCGCACAAAAACTTTAACATAAGTGATCACACATGCTGACAACTTTTCATATGGGCTCTCGATATCATAATCCACCAACCCAATCGAAAATTATCAGTGGGTTTTCTTTTCCTTTAAGGTGAACAGGTGGACTCCGCCTCCATGTCCGTGTGTGTTCACACTGAGGCTGTGTGTCTGTGTGTGTGTGTGTGTCTCCTGTGTAGACGTGGACTCCCTCAGTCAGGGCAGCTCTACAGGAAGTGCAGTCGTAGAGGAGGAAGAGGAGGAGTCAAGCTCTCTGATGACTCACTTTGACACCCTAGCTTTGAGTCTGTCTGATGGTGGGTCATGTGACTCAGAGTCACCTGCCACTGTGTGACTGTCAGACTGACGTGTTTGTCACCTTTGACCTTACAGAAAAGTTTGAGATGGATCTCCGGACTCTGCAGCCTCCAGATGAGAAACATTTTCTGAACCCCCGACTCAGCATCTCCAGCCGCTTCCTGTCCCGCTTCAAGGACAGAATCCGCTCTGGAGGGGATTGGACCCGGGTCGCCGGTGGTGACGGGTGAGATGAAGTGCCTGCATTCAACTGTTTTTTTGGTGATGAGTTCCTGCTGTGACACAGATCCATCGTGATGCTGAAGAACAGCGGGAGCTGCACATGAAGCACGTTCAGCGTCTATTCATAGATCTCAAACCACTTAAAATGCTCCTGTCTGTGTGCGTGTGCGCACGCGGTACAAGGTATTTGCACAATTGAATAAATCATTTTCTACATCGGAGGACGTTGTGCGCCGTGCAGAGTTGAGCGCACACTAAAGTGAGAGTGACTCTGAGTGACAGGGTGAGAGTGAAGATGTGGATCACAAACACAACACACAGGAATCTCACTGGCAAAATGACTTGATTATCTTTTGCACATAAATTACTCAAGCGTTGGGAATGAATGATATGAGGTACTCAGGACTCCCCCTGAAGTACAGGAAGTGTGGCACAGCACCACCTTCTTACATTCTCAGCACCGTCATGCTGATTTTCAAGTTGAGGGTGTTCACTCTGTTTTTTTTAGGGTCATTTTGTTTAAATTTATTCAAATTGGTCAGTTTGCAGCCACACACAGTGATTTCTCTCATCTTTATTGTTTCCTGTTTAGGGGAGGTGATGGTTTAGTGGTTAAGTGTTGGGACTGACACCAGAGGATCCTCGGTTCAAATCCCAGCCTGACTGGAAAATCACGAAGGGCCCTTGGGCAATGTCCTTAATCCCCCTAGTTGCTCCCGGTGTGTAGTGAGCGCCTTGTATGACAGCAGCCCGACATCGGGGTGAATGTGAGGCATTATTGTAAAGCGCTTTGAGCGTCTGATGCAGATGGAAAAGTGCGATATAAATGCAGTCTCTTTAACATTTTATTCCTGTATAATCTCATAAAGCAGACATCTCATGCAAGACTCACATGTCATTGGTCTGGCGAACTGTCACTCAAAAAACATAAAGTGCTGCTATTGGTGGAATATCTGACATGACACAAAGGTTTAAGAGCACCATTTCTGTGGGGAAAGTTCACCAACGTGTGGGCGGGAATCATGACGAAGCGTAAGAGCAACACAAACGCTGCACATCACAGGACAAGACAGGTACCCACCATCCGTGAAATGGACAACCATCGACGACCACAGTGGGGAGTGGGGGGGACGGAAGAACAGCTCATCATGAATAAAGACACTTTGAGAAAATAGTTAAAAGTTCATTTATGAATCTGTTAAAACATGACATCAAATAAAAAAAGCAGGCGTCACACAAATATAACAATAAATAAGCAAGATCAGTACACACATCAAAGTTTATTTTATTTGATTATTGTTTTAAATTTTTAAAACAATTAATAAAAACAATTAATAAAAATTTAAATTTTTATTGCCCACAGCTGGTGGACTTTGCCCACAGCTGGTGGACTTTGCTTACAGCTGGTGGGCTTTGCCCACAGCTGGTGGACTTTGCTTACAGCTGGTGGACTTTGCCCACAGCTGGTGGACTTTGCTTACAGCTGGTGGACTTTGCCCACAGCTGGTGGACTTTGCCCACAGCTGGTGGACTTTGCCCACAGCTGGTGGACTTTGCCCACAGCTGGTGGACTTTGCTTACAGCTGGTGGACTTTGCCCGCAGCTGGTGGACTTTGCCCGCAGCTGGTCGACTTTGCCCGCAGCTGGTCGAGGGACACCGGTCCATTGCAGGCAACTTCCTATGACCAGTATCTCTTTACAGCTGAGGGAACTAAGACAACGCAGGTGAAGTGTCCAGTCCAAAGACACAGATGGGCAGTGTGAAGGACACACCTGGAATTGGGATCTGGTTGATATGTTGGGAGTCTGACGTTACCGACAGAACCCTTTGCTCAGTCACAGGAGTTTTCTTCCTCTAATATGAAATTCAAAAGAAAACAAAAAAGCGCAACAACCACTTTTTGTTGTTGTTTAATTTTGTGAGCTGGCGGAGACGTGACATGAGCTGAATGCTGGACTGAAATCAGATTTTCAACGTGGTCATTGGAGACATATTTGAATCAGATCAGATCTTAATGGGCCAAATGTTTCCATTTTCTGACACACTTCAAACTTATTTGTTTTTAGGGTTTTTCCAAGACGAGCTCCGCCCTCTGTGTCCATCCCTTCCAGGATCTCAGAAGATGACATCAGCAACACATCGGTAAAGATGTTCCACCTGGATTACAGACACCTAACCAGAAAAACATCTCGGTGACATCAGTTTAACACCAAAAAACATCTGCGTTACATCAATTTAACACCAAACAACATCTGAGTTACATCAATTTAACACCAAAAAACATCTGAGTGACATCAGTTTAACACCAAAAAACATCTGAGTGACATCAGTTTAACACCAAAAAACATCTGAGTTACATCAATTTAACACCACAAAACATCTGAGTTACATCAATTTAACACCACAAAACATCTGAGTGACATCAGTTTAACACCAAAAAAAACATCTGAGTGACATCAGTTTAACACCAAAAAAAACATCTGAGTGACATCAGTTTAACACCAAAAAAAACATCTGAGTTACATCAATTTAACACCAAAAAAAACATCTGAGTTACACCAATTTAACACCAAAAAAAACATCTGAGTTACATCAATTTAACACCAAAAAAACATCTGAGTGATACCGGTTTAACACCAAAAACATCTGAGTTACACCAATTTAACACCAAAAACATCTAAGTTATACCAATTTAATACCAAAAACATCTCAGTGACATCAGTTTAACACCAAAAAAACATCTGAGTGATACCGGTTTAACACCAAAAACATCTGAGTTACACCAATTTAACACCAAAAACATCTGAGTTATACCAATTTAATACCAAAAACATCTCAGTGACATCAGTTTAACACCAAAAAAACATCTGAGTGACATCGGTTTAACACCAAAAACATCTGACATCAATTTAACACTTAAAAACATCTGAGCGACATCAATTTAACACCAAAAACATCTGAGTTACACAAATGTAACATCAAAACATCTCAGTGACATCAATTTAACACCAAAAAAACATCTGAGTGACATCAGTTTAACACCAAAACCATCTCAGTAACATCACTGTAACACCAAAAAACATCTTAGTGACATCGGTTTAACACCAAAAACATCTCAGTAACATCACTTTAACACCAAAAACATCTGAGCGACATCGGTTTAGCACCAAAAAATATCTGAGCGACATCAATTTAACACCAAAAACATCTCAGTGACATCACTTTAACACCAAAAAACATCTGAGCGACATTAATTTAACACCAAAAACATCTCAGTAACATCACTTTAACACCAAAAAATATCTTAGTGACATCGGTTTAACACCAAAACCATCTCAGTAACATCACTGTAACACCAAAAAACATCTTAGTGACATCGGTTTAACACCAAAAACATCTCAGTGACATCAATTTAACACCAAAAAAACATCTGAGTGACATCAGTTTAACACCAAAACCATCTCAGTAACATCACTGTAACACCAAAAAACATCTTAGTGACATCGGTTTAACACCAAAAACATCTCAGTGACATCAATTTAACACCAAAAAAACATCTGAGTGACATCAGTTTAACACCAAAACCATCTCAGTAACATCACTGTAACACCAAAAAACATCTTAGTGACATCGGTTTAACACCAAAAACATCTCAGTAACATCACTTTAATACCAAAAACATCTGAGCGACATCGGTTTAGCACCAAAAAATATCTGAGCGACATCAATTTAACACCAAAAACATCTCAGTGACATCACTTTAACACCAAAAAACATCTGAGCGACATTAATTTAACACCAAAAACATCTCAGTAACATCACTTTAACACCAAAAAATATCTTAGTGACATCGGTTTAACACCAAAAACATCTCAGTAGCATCACTTTAACACCAAAAACATCTGAGTGACATCACTTTTACACCAAAAAACATCTGAGTGACATCAGTTTAACACCAAAAAACATCTGACATCAATTTAACACTTAAAAACATCTGAGCGACATCAATTTAACACTTAAGAACATCTGAGCGACATCAATTTAACACCAAAAACATCTCAGTAACATCACTTTAACACCAAAAAACATCTGACATCGGTTTAACACCATAAACATCTCAGTAGCATCACTTTAACACCAAAAAATATCTCAGTAACATCACTTTAACACCAAAAAACATCTGAGTGACATCGTTTTAGCACCAAAAAATATCTGAGCGACATCAATTTAACACCAAAAAACACCTGAGTGACATTGTTTTAGCACCAAAAAACATCTGAGTGACATTGTTTTAGCACCAAAAAACATCTGAGTGACATCGGTTTAACACCATAAACATCTCAGTAGCATCGGTTTAACACCATAAACATCTCAGTAGCATCACTTTAACACCACAAAAACATCTCAGTAGCATCACTTTAACACCACAAAAACGTCTCAGTAACATCACTTTAACACCAAAAAACATCTGAGTGACATCGTTTTAGCACCAAAAAATATCTGAGCGACATTGATTTTGCACCAAAAAATATCTGAGCGACATCAATTTAACACCAAAAACATCTCAGTAGCATCACTTTAACACCAAAAAACATCTCAGTAGCATCACTTTAACACCAAAAAACATCTGAGTGACATCAATTTAACACCAAAAAACATCTGAGCGACATCGGTTTAACACCAAAAACATCTCAGTAACATCACTTCAACACCAAAAAACATCTGAGCGACATCGGTTTAACACCAAAAACATCTCAGTAACATCACTTCAACACCAAAAAACATCTGAATGACATCAATTTAACACCAAAAACATCTGAATGACATCAATTTAACACCAAAAAACATCTGAATGACATCAATTTAACACCAAAAAACATCTGAATGACATCAATTTAACACCAAAAAACATCTGAATGACATCAATTTAACACCAAAAAACATCTCAGTAACATCACTTTAACACCAAAAAATATCTGAGTGACATCAATTTAACACCAAAAACATCTGAGTGACATCAATTTAACACCAAAAACATCTGAGTGACATCAATTTAACACCATAAACATCTGAGTGACATCAATTTAACACCATAAACATCTCAGTAGCATCACTTTAACACCAAAAACATCTCAGTAACATCACTTTCACACCAAAAACATCTGAGCAAATAACTTTGGATAACTCCTGAGGAGAGCTACAGTACATTGGGGAATATGCACATTCAAATATGTTTTTTTTATTATTATTATTAATGTCTTTGTTGCTTTTTTTCTTGATGGTGAAACTTGAGCTGCAAAGCTTTTTCACAGCCTCCCGATCATAGACATTATATACACTAGTGTTCAGAATAATAGTCATGCCATGTAACTAAAAAGATTAATCCAGGTTTTGAGTATATTTCTTAGTTGTTACATGAAAAACAATTTTACCAGTAGATTCAGTAGATTCTCACAAATCCAACAAGACCAAGCATTCATGATATGCACACTCTTAAGGCTATGAAACTGGACTATTAGTAAAAAAAAGTAGAAAAGGGGGTGTTCACAATAATAGTAGTGTGGCATTCAGTCAGTGAGTTCCTCAATTTTGTGGAACAAACAGGTGTGAATCAGGTGTCCCCTATTTAAGGATGAAGCCAGCACCTGTTGAACATGCTTTTCTCTTTGAAAGCCTGAGGAAAATGGGGTGGTGGCCAAGTGGTTAATGCGCTTGGTTTCAGTTCAGAAGGTTCCTGGTTCAAATCCCACCCCTGCCACATTTCTCCATGTAATGTGGAGTTGCGTCAGGAAGGGCATCCGGCATAAAACCTGTGCCAGTTCAACATGCAGATCCACCTTGGATTTGCTGTGGTGACCCCGAGTGCAAACAAGATAGCAGCCGAAGGGACTTACACAATAATAGTAGCATCTGCTGTTGACGCTACAAACTCAAAACTATTATGTTCAAACTGCTTTTTTATCAATCCTGTGAATCACTAAACTAGTATTTAGTTGTATAGCCACAGTTTTTCATGATTTCTTCACATCTGTGAGGCATTAATTTTGTTGGTTTGGAACCAAGATTTTGCTGGTTTACTAGTGTGCTTGGGGTCATTGTCTTGTTGAAACACCCATTTCAAGGGAATGTCCTCTTCAGCATAAGGCAACATGACCTCTTCAAGTAGTTTGACATATCCAAACTGATCCATGATACCTGGTATGTGATATATAGGCCCAACACCATAGTAGGAGAAACATGCCCATATCATGATGCTTGCACCACCATGCTTCATTGTCTTCACTGTGAACTGTGGCTTGAATTCAGAGTTTGGGGGTCGTCTCACAAACTGTCTGCGGCCCTTGGACCCAAAAAGAACAATTTTACTCACATCAGTCCACAAAATATTCCTCCATTTCTCTTTAGGCCAGTTGATGTGTTCTTTGGCAAATTGTAACCTCTTCTGCACATGTCTTTTATTTAACAGAGGGACTTTGCGGGGGATTCTTGCAAATAAATTAGCTTCACACAGGCGTCTTCTAACTGTCACAGCACTTACAGGTAACTCCAGACTGTCTTTGATCATCCTGGAGCTGATCAATGGGTGAGCCTTTGCCATTCTGGTTATTCTTCTATCCATTTTGATGGTTGTTTTCCATTTTCTTCCACGCATCTCTGGTTTTTTTTTTTTGTCCATTTTAAAGCATTGGAGATCATTGTAGATGAACAGCCTATAATTTTTTGCACCTGCGTATAAGTTTTCCCCTCTCCAATCAACTTTTTAATCAAACTACACTGTTCTTCTGAACAATGTCTTGAACGTCCCATTTTCCTCAGGCTTTCAAAGAGAAAAGCATGTTCAACAGGTGCTGGCTTCATCCTTAAATAGGGGACACCTGATTCACACCTGTTTGTTCCACAAAATTGACGAACTCACTGACTGAATGCCACACTACTATTATTGTGAACACCCCCTTTTCTACTTTTTTTTTTTACTAATAGCCCAGTTTCATAGTCTTAAGAGTGTGCATATCATGAATGCTTGGTCTTGTTGGATTTGTGAGAATCTACTGAATCTACTGGTATCTTGTTTCCCATGTAACAATAAGAAATATACTCAAAACCTGGATTAATCTTTTTAGTCACATAGCACTACTATTATTCTGAACACTACTGTACGTACGTTTCGTGGACTGCCGCTGCCTATTGGAGCTGATGTATCAGCTGGCTGCCATCTTGGATGGGTCCCTGTTGCGCCCCCAGTGCATTTGTTTGTACTGAGGAAGGTGGATCCCCAACTACAATAATCTATAACTCCCCAAATTTTTCCCCATTTTCCCACGGTTTGATTTGTTAGAAACAGCAGAGATTCAGTTACAATACTGGATGCTGTCACACATTAAAAGTACATACTTTCATGCTGAAAGTCTGCTTTTTAACAAGGACATATGCTATGGCATATAGATAAATGTATAAATTAATTGTATAATTTAGTAAAGAAACAAGTTGAGATTGTTCATTTGAATTTATTTCTCTCTCTCTCTCTCTCTCTCACACACACACAGGGGACATCACTTTAGTTTCCTCTGCTTTGCTCACCAGGTTTTGTTACAAGATGAATTTTTTTTTTCAAGGCTAGGAAAATAAACTAATATAATTCCAGGTCATTCCAGGGTCTTAAACTACCTTGTTAGTCTTTTGACTGGGGCTGGAGAGTTAAAAGCCTTGAATAAGAACTGTGTTGCAGCACAAAATACAGACAAATCTGCTCACACTCCATTGTCTCTGGTGCGAGCCTAGAAGCCTTTTCACACTCTGGGAACGTGCATGCACAACCAGGTTGGTTCAGAGATCGAGAGTTGTAAAAACGTAAACAGTTGCTCGGTCGATCACAAATAATTTATTTCGTGCACTCAGAAATACAAACATAATGTGCAAGATTTATAGAGGTCCACAAAGAGAAACAGTGATCAGCTGATTCTGTTTACAAATAGACACTGTGTGGGTCGGCAGTGGGTCGAGTCTGACAAAATCTGAGTGCTCAGTTCGTGTGCAGCATAAGATTCAGTTTTTCTTCCTTTTCAAGGAATCAACAATCCAACGGGAAAAATAGAAGTCTCTGTCATTCTCTCTGCCCACATAGTCAGTCACGATGCTTCCATGAGTTTACACCTCTTTACACCTGCACTTTACACCTCTTTACACCTGCAGTTTACACCTCTTTACACCTGCAGTTTACACCTCTTTACACCTGCAGTTTACACCTCTTTACACCTGCAGTTTACACCTCTTTACACCTGCAGTTTACACCTCTTTACACTTGCAGTTTACACCTCTTTACACTGGCAGTTCACACCTCTTTACACCTGCACTTTACACCTCTTTACACCTGCACTTTACACATCTTTACACCTGCACTTTACACCTCTTTACACTTGCAGTTTACACCTCTTTACACTTGCAGTTCACACCTCTTTACACCGGCAGTTTACACCTCTTTACACCGGCAGTTCACACCTCTTTACACCTGCACTTTACACCTCTTTACACCTGCACTTTACACCTCTTTACACCTGCACTTTACACCTCTTTACACCTGCACTTTACACCTCTTTACACCTTTTTTTTTTTTAGATTCTGTCTCTCACAGTTGAAGTGTACCTATGATAAAAATACAGACCTCTACATTCTTTGTAGGTGGGAAAACCTGCAAAACTGACAGGGGGTCAAATACTTACTTGCCTCACGTATCTTTGGGCAGTTTGGTCCATTCCTCTTTGCAGCACCTCTCAAGCTCCATCAGGCTGGATGGGGAGCGTCGGTGCACAGACATTTTCAGATTTCTCCAGAGATGTTCAGTCAGATTCAGGTCTGGGCTCTGGCTGGACCACTCAAGGACATTCACAGAGTTGTCCTGCAGCCACTCCTTTGATATCTTGGCTGTGTGTTTAGGGTCATTGTCCTGCTGAAAGATGAACCGTCGCCCCAGTCTGAGGTCAAGAGTGCTGTACATTGCTGCATTAATCTTTCCCTCAATCCTGACTAGTCTCCCAGTTCCTGCTGCTGAAGAACATCCCCACAGCATGATGCTGCCACCACCATGCTTCACTGTAGGGATGGTGCCTGGTTTCCTCCAAACAAGATGCCAAAGAGTTCAATCTTTGTCTCATCAGACCAGAGAATTTTGTTTCTCTTGGTCTGAGAGTCCTTCAGGCGCCTTTTTGTCAAACTCCAGGTGGGCTGCCATGTGCCTTTTACTAAGGAGTGGCTTCCGTCTGGACACTCTACCATACAGGCCTGATTGGTGGATTGCTGCAGAGATGGTTGTCCTTCTGGAAGGTTCTCCTCTCTCCATAAAAGAATGCTGGAGCTCTGACAGAGTGACCACCGGGTTCTTGGCCACCTCCCTGACTTCTCCCAGCTCTAGGAAGAGTCCTGGTGGATCTGAACTTCTTCCATTTACAGATGATGGAGTCCACTGTGCTCATTGGGACCTTCAAAGCAGCAGAAGTGTTTCTGTTCCCTTTCCCCAGATTTGTGCCTCCAGACAATCCTGTCAGGTCTACAGACGATTCCTTTGACTTCATGCTTGGTTTGTGCTCTGACTGTCATCTGTGGGACCTTATATGTAGACAGGTGTGTGTCTTTCCAAATCATGTCCAATCAACTGAATTTACCCCAGGTGGACTGATTGGGTGGTTTCACTTTGTGGTAGATTTGGGTCTGGATCCATCTCAGTCCCGCAGACTCTTTCTTCAGGCTAAACATCTCATGGTTGTTTGTGTTTTCAGGTGGGTTTGGAGCCAAGTGAGCAGGTGAAGCAAAGTGAACATGGCTCCAGCGGTAAGTTGTCAGTCGCACAACAAGACCATCAGCAAACAGGAACCTGTGTCCTGGATCAAACCTTCAGTCTGAAAACCTGAAACAAAATCTGTCTCATTTTCTTTCTTTTTTTTTTTGTCTCCTGTGGGTGTTAGTCATGTTCCTGTTACAATGCTTTAATCGCGAGCTCATTTTGCTAACATTTAAACATTTAAATCACAAAAATGTCAGCATATAAATAAATAAAAAAATAATTTAAAAAAGGGCTGTATATGTCCCAGGAATACAGGATTGGGTTTGGGATGGAGCTTAGCTTGTGGCAATTTGACTCTGCAGATCCCCGTGAGCTGATCCCTGATAACACGGAACGGGCTCTAAGCTAACAAAACCACTTTGATTGGTCAGGATTTGTTGAAGGGTGGAGCTTCTACCAGCAGTGGGCCGGGTGGAGCCAAAGATAACAGCCAGGGTGACCCAGTGTCACCGACTGAATGCCCCCTAAAAATCGGTCCCCCCTGACTTCACTGCACATGCGTCATTTCGGAGCGTCAGCTGCAGTTCATTGATTATTATCACCTTGTTTCTGCTTCAAACTGCCTCCAGTCATCATCTATCTCAGTGACATGATATCTGAAGCTTTGGTACAACAATCATTTACACATAAATTCAGCATTATTTCATCATAAAAGAGGGCGGAGCGATCAGAGCGCACCACAGTGACAGCTGCGCCTATGTCATTGCAGAGTGTCAGTAACGACTCATTTCTGCTTAAAACGGCCTCATTCATTCAATCAATCAATCATTCTATTTATATAGTGCCAAATCACAACACTGCCTGAAGGCGCTTCACACAAGTAAGATCTAGTCTAGATTTGATGTTTTGTTGAAAGAATCAAGTACTTTTATAGCTAGAATTTTATAGACTTACAGCAAAAGAGAAAAGACAGCACTCTTTCTGTCTGTCTCTCTCTCCTCAATTACATTGGAGCTTTATTGACATGGGAAACATGTTTACATTGTCAAATCAAGTGTTAATGTAAAAACTCAAAATTAAGTCCTCTCTCTCTCTCTGAATTCAATTTCAGTTGAAACATGCATTTACATGGTCAAAGCAAGTGTTGGAGCAAAAAAAAAAAGTTGTCTCCTCTCTCGCTCTCTCTGTCTCTCACATGCTCCCTCTCTCTCGCTCCCTCTCTTTCATGCTCACTTCCTCTCTCTCTCTCCCTCTCTCTGTCTCTCGCACACACTCCCTCTCCCTCGCTCACCGTTTTCCTGCTAAGAGCAAACTTGTAACTTTTTGGAAAACAAAGCCTTTCAACTGTAAAATAAACCGTGAATTTCTGAACATATCATCAGCCAGCCTCACGCAAGGAACTCTCGATTAATACTGAAGGATTTTGATGAAGTTGAAGTTTTTTTTCCATTCAGCAGACTGAAACAAACTCTGCTTAGCTCCACTCTTCTGCTCTGCTCTGAGCTGCTGTTTCATAACATTTCACAGCCTCAGGAGACCAAAGCAGCTGATTTTTTTTCACCCTCATTTCTACGAGGTCTGTCAATAAAGTATAGGTCCTTTTTATTTTTTTCAAAAACTATATGGATTTCATTCAAATGTTTTTACGTCAGACATGCTTGAACCCTCGTGCGCATGCGTGAGTTTTTCCACGCCTGTCGGTGACGTCATTCGCCTGTGAGCACTCCTTGTGGGAGCAGTCATCCAGCCCCTCGTCAGAATTCCTTTGTCTGAGAAGTTGCTGAGAGACTGGCGCTTTGTTTGATCAAAATTTTTTCTAAACCTGTGAGACACATCGCGCCACAGGAAAAACACCTCCGTTGGAAGCCTTAATGACAAGTTGGAACATGTCCTGCTGTTAAACAATTTCTCATATACTCACTCCACTGAAACACATCAAAAGCCGCCTGGATTTTACAAATGGTTATCAACACGGAGGTGTTTTTCCTGTGCCGCCGCGCCGGCTGCGTCCCGACGCGCAGACTCGTCCGCACGTCTTTCATTAAAAAAATCTCCTTTAACAGTGGAATATCCGGATAAAATGCTGAAACCGACTTCTTCTGAAACTTCTCTGTTCTCTCACGACGTCCTGGATCAATAGAGCCTGAAATGTGGAGGTTTTCAGCTTGAAACAGGCTGACGACGGCGCCTGAGAGCACTGCACGACGTCTCGCACCGTGGGAAGTCCTTAAAGCGACATTATCACCTCAAAATCTCTCATCAGCCCTTAAAATTTTCACTGAAAACCAGCTTAATTTTTCGAACCGTGTCCACTTCGATGTGTCTCACAGGTTTAGAAAAAATTTTGATCAAACAAAGCGCCAGTCTCTCAGCAACTTTTCAGACAAAGGAATTCTGACGAGGGGCTGGACGACTCCTCCCACAAGGAGTGCTCACAGGCGAATGACGTCACCGACAGGCGTGGAAAAACTCACGCATGCGCACGAGGGTTCAAGCATGTCTGACGTAAAAACATATGAATGAAATCCATGTAGTTTTTGAAAAAATAAAAAGGACCTATACTTTATTGACAGCCCTTGTAGTTCTTATTTTGGAAAATCCGTCCTCAGTGGCACAGACCATTTGAACCCAAGAGCTGGGCAGAAATTTGCCACTACCCGTCGCTTAAAACCCTCGGCTTAGGTGTGCGGAAGAAACAGCTTGGCTTCAGCTCAGAACCCGCCCCCCCCACCTCCTCACACTCAGCAGCAAACACAGCAGAGAGCCAGCAGTTGTTAAGAGGATTCACAGATGTGGCTTCTCAGCTTGTGTCGGTATTTTCTGATACCTTTGTATCAGAAGCCAAGCCTGATATTGGATTGGATCGGTCCCAACTTTACCCTAGAGTGAGCACCAAAGTGACAGTGGTAAGGACAAACTCCTCTAATGATTTGAGGAAGAAACCTCAAGCAGACCAGACTCAAAGGGGTGACCCTCTGCTTGGCTCATGCTACAGACACAATTGACATTACAAATATAGAGGGAATTTTGGGAGTCCATGCTGGTGTCCAGGACAGGAGTCTTGCAGAAGAAGATGCCCACTCCCACTTCTGGATGGAGAAACACCTCAGAGAGAGAAAAAACACAATCAGGCAGCAAAAAGGCAACAAATACAGTATAATTTGTCAGAATTAAGCAACAAGAAAATCAGAAGAATTACTAAGGTGATCCCCGGCCACTAGCCCTAAACTTCACTAAAAGACCCAGACTTTAGATAAAGTTGAGTCTGCAGCACGCTCCATTTACTAATAAAATGAATTAAAAGGGTAAAAAGCATAGTAACATACTATGCCAGTATGCTAGCCATACGAAAGGGAAAATGAGTGCATCTTAAGTCTGGACTTGAAAGTCTCCACAGAATCTGATTGTTTTATTGACACGGGGAGATCATTGCACAGAACAGGGGCACGATAAGAGAAAGCTCTATGACCCGCAGACTTCTTATTCACCCTCAGGACACAAAGTAGTCCTGCACCCTGAGAACGCAAAGCCTGGGCCGGTACGTAAGGTTTAATTAGGTCAGCTAAGTAGGGAGGTGCCAATCTGTGAAAAATTGAATAGGCTAGCAACAGGGCAATGTGGTGGCTTAGTGGTTAGCACTGTTGCCTCACAGTGAGAAGGTCATGGGTTCAATTCCCACATGTGACCTTTCTGTGTGGAGTTTGTGTGTTCTCTCCGTATTTGCGTGGGTTCTCTCGAGGTGCTCTGTCTTCCTCCCACATTCAAAGGACATGCAGGTTAAGTGGATTGGAAACTTTAAATTGTCTGTAGGTGTGCGTGTGGGTGGGAATGTGTTTGTTTATATGTGGCCCTGCTACAGACTGGCGTCCTGTCCAGGGTGTACCCCTCCTTGTGTTCTATGACTGCTGGGATAGGCTCCAGCCCCCCGCGACCCTTAATTGGACTAAGTGGTTGAAGATGTCTGTGAGGGTTAGTAACAGAATCTTAAAATCTGATCTCACTGGGACAGGAAGCCAGTGAAGAGACACCAAAATGGGTGTAATGTGGTCAACCTTTCTGCTTCATGTCAAAAGTCTGGCAGCACCATTTTGAACCAATTGGAGAGCCCTAATGCTGGATTGTGGTAAACCAGAAAATAGAACATTGCAGTAGTCCAGTCTAGAAGAGACAAACGCATGAATCAGGGTCTCAGCATCAGCCATAGACAGGTTGGGACAAATCTTCACTGTATTTCGCCAGTGGAAGAAAACAGTCCTCATAATATCTCGAATATGGAGGTCAAAGGACAATGTAGGATCAAAAATTACCCCAAGGTTCCTCACTTTGTCAGTGTGATGTATGACATACGAACCTAGGCTAAGCATTAGCTGGTCAAATGGATGCCGAAGTCTCACTGGACCAAGAACCATCATTTCAGTCTTGTCAGAGTTTAAAAGTAGGAAATTGCTGGACTTCCAGCTTTTCACTGATGCAAGGCAATCTTCTAAGGATTTATGTGGATGAGATTACCAGCAGTTATCGGCATGTATAACTGAGTATCATGAGCATAGCAGTGAAAGGTAATCCCAAAACACAGCAATATGTGCCCAAGGGGTGCTATATAAAGGGAGAAAAGCAGGGAGCCTAAGAAAGACGTGGAACCCCAAATTTCATGTCACTAAGGTTAGAGGTAGTGTTACTGTCCAAAACACAGTGAGAACGACTGGTCAAGTATGACGTCAACCATGCAAGGGCACTCCCAGTAATCCCAAAATGATTTTCCAGCCTATCAAGTAGAATATGATGATCCACTGTATCAAATGCAACACTGAGATCTAACAGCAACAGAATCATAGTGGTGACCAAATCCATTGTAAGCAGAAGATCATTCACCACTTTAGTGAGAGCCGACTCTGTGGACTATTTTCTAAAAGCAGACTGCAGTTGCTCAAAGAGATTATTCTCAGTAAGATAGTCTACGAGCTGCTGTGACACCACTTTTTCCAGAAGTTTAGAGCAAAATGATAGATTTGATATCGGCCGATAGTTTTTCAATACACTCAGGTCAGAATTAGGTTTCTTAAGTAATGGTTTAATCACTGCAGATTTGAAACATTTAGGAACAGATCCAGAAGTTAAAGAAAGATTAATAATTTCCTGCACAGTCGGCCCAAGAGTGGGCCACAGGTCCTTAAACAGTTTTGTTGGTATTGGATGAAATAAACAGGTTGTGCTTTTTGTAGACGTTACGAGTTTCGTCAGCAGGCCTAGATACTATCAAATTCTGTAAATCTAGGTAATACCTCAGTAGTGGCGCCCACCTCAATGGCAGGGTGTAGTGGCTGGGTTAAGGCATGCTGGGATATGTTTAACCTAATGTCTTCTATTTTCTTCTCAAAGTAATCCAGGAAATCTTGTACTGGAAAAGGAGAGCGAACTGCAGGTGGTTGTTCATGAATAAGTGTTGCCACCGTGTCGAACAAGAACTTTGAGTTATGCTTGTTTTTGTTGATCAAATCAGCTTTGTAGCCAGGAATGCATGCTTATAGTCTAAGATAGCATCACGCCACACAAGGTGGAATACTTCTAATTTTGAACTGCACCATTTCTGTTCTAGACCTCTAGCCTTATGCTTGAGGTCACACAAGTAATCAGTGAAAGTCACCGTGTTTTTTGGGGGGTGGTTTTTATATAGGTGGTGCACAACACTGTTGTTGCTGCTTCAAACTGACTTTAGAATGATTTAAGAGGTTTTACTTTGTCATCTGCAGTGGTGGGCACAGTTCCGATAATTCGATAACCGATCATTATCGAAGATACTGTTTTCATTATTGGATTATCTTTTTAGACAACTTTAAAAACCATAATCGGACTAATTTTCTTTCGATAAATTTTTGCCCGATAGCTTTTAGACCGTTAACGTGGTAAACAAAGCTGAACAGCTACAACCATTTATAAAATTTAAAATCAGTTGACCACCTACCTGTTAAATGTTTTATAGCTGATGTGTAGTTCTACCCTCTGCAAACAGAGGAGTGCTGCTTCTAGAAGAAACTGCTCTATCCTCTGCAGGCAAAGGAGAACTGGTCTCTCTCTCTCACACACACACACACACACACACACACAAAAAAGCCTAATTTCTTTTAACCCCATACTGATACGAGAGCAATATCACCCAAGTCATCCAGAGGCATACATTTTTAACTTATGGTTAAAAGAAATGCATTTGAGACACTCTGATCAGGCTCCACGGACACCAGCATTAAACTCTAGTGCCTAAAACTCTCATGAATATATTCTCTGGGTTTATAGACGTTGTTATTGTGTTTGCGTTTATTAAATTCCACACATCTTAAATGTAGCAACACATATCTGGAATTTTGTTTTGGCAAGTTTTCAAGGTCTCTACTGCCATCTACTGGCCAGTAGTATTCATGGCAGTATTCGCCCTGAAGCTGGGCTGATATTTTCAATCAGTTGTACTCGGTTCCAGCTCAAACTGTACCACAGAACCGCACGGTGTAAAAGTTCAGAGTGCCTGATTTATGTTCTCACACACATTGTACGTTCAGAAACCACACGTCGGACTCATGTTTCCAGAAGCAAAACGTAAACAGAAGCCTTTTTTTTCAAACTTAATTTCCAGAAACTCTCGATGGGAGTCATCAAAGTTTAAAAAAAAAAAAAAACATTACAAGACAGGTCTGCGGTGTTTGCACAGGTGCAGTGCGAGAGGTTGGATGCTTGTAGCGCTTCAGCAGCGGGATACCCTCATGATGGCCGACCAGAATATCAAACAGCTTTGATTTTCATCTGATCATACGATCGCTGATCAGGAGGTGGTCGTGAGATGTAAAACGCAGCTCGTTACTCCATGTATACTTAAATGATGCAGGACGTTTAATTAACCTGAAACTCGGTGCGATCCAAAAAAATTCTTGAATGAAAATCAGCTGAAAAAGGGCCAAAACCCGCACAGTGTAAACCCAGCTTAAGTACTGAATGTCTGGCACCAGTAGATCATGACAGTGTTCTATTTATTTTTTACATTGGTTATATCAGGTGGTTATCTAATTACAACTTGGCTTTTTTTTTTTTACAAATGAAAAATGGCATATTTTACAAATGCACATTCATCTGTAAACACCAGCACACAACACACCTCACATTAAAGTGTTGGTTTACATAGAATGAATCATCCAATCAGTGTGAACAGAGGCACTTTTACCCAGAATGCCATCTGTCTGTGTTTGTTACAAAACTTCAGAATTAGTGCATTATTCAACATTAACTTTGTACAAATGACAGAATTGACATTAATGGAGTTATTCTATCAGTATTCATTTTATTTATACACCAAACCATAAGTCAGCACTGCTTTATTTTCCAATACCTCCACCTGATGGCAGCTTTGTGATTGAGTAGAGAGCTGAGCTTTGTGGTTCCTCTCAGTTGCTTTTGTGCTGGAAGACATGTAGTAAGCAGGAGCTTCCACCAGGGGGCAGGACGCTCAAAGACAGAAGTGCTGATTCATTGTTTGGGTCTGTTGTCGCTTTTGATGCTTCCAGAAGCGATTGTGGTGTTAAATCTCAAAATCAGTTTGTTAGTAGTTGCAAGTGTACCAGAGATAATACTGTAATTTATTGGTTATCTGTAACTTCCGATACATTTGTGGATGATTTATCGGCTTAGCTTTATCGAAGATAACTTTTCAGTTATCTAATTATCTGTTATCGAAGTTAATTTTTTGGTTATCTGTGCAAACCACTGGTCATCTGATGGTTAATTATAACATGATTCCCTTTGATCACTTTGTGTGTAGAGAGTCAGACTCAGACGTGCTGCTGTGGTCTGAAATGACGCGTGCGCAGTGAAGACAGGACGGATCTATTTTTAGAGGGGGCCGTTCGGTCGGTGACATCGGTCTCCTCATTGTGGGACCTTCAGAGTGCTGAAAACAGACTTCTAGACTAAGTGTCCTGGATGTCAGTGGGTTTCTGGGTGTGGGGTGACGGCACATTGCTCGCTGGTCCTCACCACTGACTGTGGTTGTGTCATTGTAAAAATAACTGACGTGCACAGCCACGAGCCTGAGTGCCGGTCCGATGCTGCAGCTCCGGATCTGGTATGGTCAGTGTTCAGCAGAAACCCTGTCACCTCAGACTGCTGGTCGTCTGCTGCTCGCCACCTTTTCTAACAAGTTTTGTGTGTCGTCGCAGTGAGGCGGAGCCAGTCGGTGCTCCACAGGAGGCCGTCTTATCAGAGTTCCCATCAGACTTCAGTGCGTCATCGTCCACTGCGCCGACAGCGCACTGTGGCGGTCATCTCATGCACTGCCGCCCTGACAGGTGTGTGTGTGTGTGTGTGTGTGTGTGTGTGTGTGTGTGTGTGTGTGTGTGTGTGTGTGTGTGTGTGTGTGTGTGTGTATTTGGGTTCTTTGGGTGGTGGACATATCCACAGCTCTGAGGTCAAAGGTCAAAGTCTTTCCTGCCTTTCCAGTCATTTCTGATCCGTCCTGTTCTGAAATGAAATCCTATCTCATCTCGGCCTCGTAAGTCCTGGTCCGCGGTCTGCTGGTGCGCCTGCTTCCAGCTCAGTTAGAGTTTGAGTTTATTTACTTTTGCTTTATAGTAAAAACCAAATCAGAGCAAAATTTACAAAAGCGTCTAATAATAAGCTAAAAGGGCATTTAAAAAAAATTTGGAATAAAAAACATGACAATTTTAAACAACACACCTAACATTTTGAAAAAAAAAACCTCACATTTTCCCCATCCAGGGAAAACAAGGACATGAGGGGAAAGTGTGTGTTCATCTTTATGCCATTTTTCCCATCATCTATAAATTCTATAATCTAATAGCTGTGGGTGATGTTGCTGCTGTTCTTCTGGCTTTGTTGCAGTTGATGATCGATAGGTTTTTCCTAATACACAATTGGGCAGTGCAATCTTGTTTGAGGGTGGGCGCTAAAGGGTTCAAATATGATGCATATGCTTTAGTTTTTCTACTTCCGCAGGACCAACCGCGGCATTTTCATTGGGTTTTTGGCCAAAGTACATGCAGACATAGTGAAAATGCAAAGAAAACGTGACGATGCAGTGGGAAAGTGGACATGTGTTGTTTTTTGTTTATGATCTGGAGCTCAAACGTGTCGAGGCGGTTTTGCAGGTGAGAGAACGCAGCTACTCTGGTTAGCTATGTAGGCTAACACTTACCAACACGACCTCTCCCATCTGCCTCGTCTTCTCCACTGGGAACCGAAAAAATAAAAAACCTTTTTGCCACTGCTTTGGTGATTGCAGCTGAACACAAAAGAGTCTGTGTGAAGTTAGGCTGTGTACGAGGTCTCTTAGATAATAAACCGACCCTTTTATTTTTTTTTTAACTATATGGATTTGAATGACATGCGATTACACCAATCATGCTTGAACCCTCGTGCGCATGCGTGAGTTTTTTCACGCGTCAGTGACATCATTTCCCTGTGGGCAGGCCTTGAGTGAGATGTGGTCCCGCCCTCTCGGCTGAATTCCTTTGTTTCACACGCTGCTCGAGACGGCGCGCGTTGCTTTATCAAAATTTTTTCTGGACCTGTGAGGAATATCCGAGTGGACACTATTCGAGAAATTAAGCTGGTTTTCTGTGAAAAGTTTAACGGCTGATGAGAGATTATGGGGTGTTTCTGTCGGTGTAAGGACTTCCCACGGAGCGGGACGTCCTGCAGCACTTCCAGGCGCTGTCGTCGGCCTGTTTCGAGCTGAAAACATCCTAATTTAAGGCTTAATTCACCCAGGACATCGTGAGAGAACAGAGAAGATTCAGAAGAGGCCGGCATGAGGAATTTATGCGGACATTCCACTGTTTAAGGACATTTTTTTAATGAAAGACGTACGCGCAAATTCGCCGAGTCGTTTCCGTGACGACTCGGCAAATCTGTGTGCGCCGCGACAGGAAAAACACCTCCGTGTTGAAAACCATTTGTAGAATTCAGGCGGCTTTTAATGGCTTTCAACAAGTGAGTAACTGAGAAATTGTTTAACAGCTTGGGCATGTTCCAACTTGCCCGTTAAGATTTCCAACGGAGGTGTTTTTCCTGCCGCGACCCCCCGCGGTCGGGTCCAGCCCGACATGCGACTCTGCCCGCATGTTCTTTCATTACAAAATGACCGTTAACAATGGAATGTCCGAATAAACTCCTCATTCCGACTTCTTCTGAAAGTTCTCTGTTCTCTGACGACTTACTGCGTCAACAGAGCCTGAAATGTGGAAGTTTTCAACTTGAAACAGCGAGACGCTGCCGCCTCGAAGCGCAGATCGCCGTCAGGCGCCGTGGACTGTCCTTAAAGCGACACTACCAGACCAAAATCTCTCATCAGCCGTTAAAATTTTTACTGAAAACCAGCTGAATTTATTGAATGGTGTCCACTCAGTTGTGCCTTAGTTTTGAAAAAAATTTTATCAAACAAAGCAACAGTCTCTGAGCCATTCCTAAACAATGAAAAAAATCGACGAGCGGGTGGACGACTCCTCACTCAAAGACTGCCCACAGGCGAATGACGTAACCGACAGGCGTGAAAAAACTCTCGCATGCCCACGAGGGTTCAAGCATGTCTGATGTAATCACACGTGATTCAAATCCATATGGTTTTTGAAAAAAATAATAAGGTCGGATACTTTTCTAATAGACCTCGTATAATTGTGCAAAGGAGCTGAGATCCCCCCCTAAGTGGTCAACTCCTGTGATATCACGCAGGGTTCAAACCAGACTGCGGTGCCTTGTTGTCTCTGTGTATCTTCCCTCTGGTTTGTGGGAGGAAGTCATGGAGTGGATGTTGGTAATCTGACATCTCTTTAACCAATTTGACAGCCGCCTGTTCCCTCCTACTTTGGAGGGATGGAACCTGCGAGATGTGTGGCCTCTGGAGCAGTCCTTGAGATCCCTGCTCTGCAACCTCTCCAGCTGTGCAGCTTGACCCTTGTTGCATAATGGTGTTGATGGTGACCAGGTCCTCACAGGTGAGGTCTTGTCTGGCTAAGACACAGCCTTACCTGTGAGGAGCATCAGTAATAATCCTGGGGTGGGGACTTATTTAAACCCTGTACCTTTGGGAAAGTTTTCCAAACCTGGTTGATCCAAGAAGTTCTTATCCCTGATTACCAGGACAAGAACCTCAACATGTGACAACGTTTTCAAGATGCGGAAATTCTCAAAGAAGATGGCGGCTGGTAGAACGCGTCAGTTTTTCACAGTTCCCTCTGATGCGTCACTGGGTCACGGTGCACCGCCTGGAACATCCTTTTATTTGAAGCGCTGTTATGGTTTTTGGGCTGCCACAAACAATTACTTTGATAATCAACTAGTCACCGATTATTTTTGCGACTAGTTGACTAATCGGCTCGTACATACATTGGTTCCCATTTTGAATCCCACCCCTGCCATATTTCTCCATGTAATGTGGAGTTGCGTCAGGAAGGGCATCTGTGCCAGTTCAACATGTAGATCCACCTTGGATTTGCTGTGGCGACCCGAGTGAAAACAAGGGAGCAGCCGAAGGATCTTACTATTAGCTTCAAGCTTGAAGTGTTTAAGGTATGTGCTAACTAAAAATAAAGACAATTAAGATGATAGTTCATTCAACCATTTCTTGGTAACAAAGTCGTCCATTGAAGAAGAACATATTATTTTAGCGCTGTAACTCGGGATGAGCGAGTACACCACCATGTGTATCTGTTCAACCAATCTAAATGATCTGTATCTGTACTCGGGGTGGGCAGGGCCTAAACCAGAGGTGGGCGTGGTATAACCGAAAATTTGTGGGGCTTAAATCAGTACATTATTTTAAGTCTGAAATTGATATGGATTGATCAGAAGTTGGTATATTTATTGTTTGTTTGAGTTTTTATGAACCAGAACATGAATATTCTTAAGTGTATGAATGAATATTTACAGAACAGCCTCAGAATTGAGATTCAATCTAGTAGGAAATTATGAACTACTAAGTATGGATGAACAAGAGTTGTCATACTCCGTGTCTGTCCTTCTGTGCCTGTTCCTTTGTGTCTCTCCCTTTGCGTCTGTCCCTTTGTGTCTGTTCCTCTACGTCTGTCCTTCTGTGCCTTTTCCTTTGAGTCTGTCCCTCTGCGTCTTATCCCTCTGTCTGTCCCTCTCTGTCTGTTCTTTAGTCCCTGTTCCTTTGTGTCTGTCCTTCTGTGCCTGTTCCTTTGTGTCTCTCCCTCTACGTCTGTCCCTTTGATTCTGTCCCTCTGCATCTGTCACTCTGTCTGTTGCTTTGAGTCTGTCCCTCTGCATCTGTCCTTCTGTGTCTGTCCCTCTGTGTCTGTCCTTCTGTGCCTGTTCCTTTGTGTCGCTCCTTCTGCGTCTGTCCCTTTGAGTCTGTCCCTCTGCATCTGTTCCTATGAGTCTGTTTTTCTGTGTCTGTTCCTCTGCGTCTGTCCCTTGAATTCTGTCCCTCTGCGACTGTTCCTTTGAGTCTGGTCCTCTGTGTCTGTCCCTCTGCATCTGTACTTCTATGTCTGTCCCTCTGCATCTGTACTTCTATGTCTGTCCCTCTGCATCTGTACTTCTATGTCTGTCCCTCTGCGTCTGTACTTCTATGTCTGTCCCTCTGTGTCTGTTCCTTTGAGTCTGTCCCTCTGCGCCTGTCCCTCTGCGTCTGTCCTTCTGTGCCTGTTCCTTGGAGTCTGTCCCTCTGCGCCTGTCCCTTTGAGTCTGTCCCTCTGCGCCTGTCCCTTTGAGTCTGTCCCTCTGCGCCTGTCCCTTTGAGTCTGTCCCTCTGCGTCTGTTCCTCTGTGTCTGTTCCTCTGTGTCTGTCACTCTGTGTCTGTTCCTTTGAGTCTGTTCCTCTGCGTCTGTTCCTCTGTGTCTGTCCTTCTGTGCCTGTTCCTCTGTTTGTCCCTCTGCGTCTGTTTCTTTGTGTCTGTCCCTCTGGGTCTGTTCCTCTGCGTCTGTACTTCTGTGTCTGTCCCTCTGTGTCTGTTCCTTTGAGTCTGTCCCTCTGGGTCTGTTCCTCAGTTTCTGTCATTCTGTGACTGTTCCTTTGAGTGTGTTCCTCTGCGTCTGTCCTTCTGTGCCTGTTCCTTGGAGTCTGTCCCTCTGCGCCTGTCCCTTTGAGTCTGTCCCTCTGCGCCTGTCCCTTTGAGTCTGTCCCTCTGCGTCTGTCCCTCTGTGTCTGTCCCTCTGTGTCTGTTCCTTTGAGTCTGTTCCTCTCCGTCTGTTCCTCTGTGTCTGTCCTTCTGTGCCTGTTCCTCTGTTTGTCCCTCTGCGTCTGTCCTTCTGTGCCTGTTCCTCTGTTTGTCCCTCTGCGTCTGTTTCTTTGTGTCTGTCCTTCTGTGCCTGTTCCTTGTGTCTGTCCCTCTGCATCTGTTCCTTTGAGTCTGTCCTTCTATGTCTGTCCTTCTGTGTCTGTTCCTTTGCGTCTGTCCTTCTGTGCCTGTTCCTCTGTCTGTTCCTCTGTGTCTGTTCCTCTGTGTCTGTCCTTCTGTGACTGTTTCTTTGAGTCTGTTCCTCTGCGTCTGTTCCTCTGCATCTGGACGTCTGTCTGTCCCTCTGTGTCTGTTCCTTTGAGTCTGTTCCTCTGTGTCTGTCCTTCTGTGACTGTTCCTTTGCGTCTGTTCCTCTGTGCCTGTCCCTCTGTGCCTGATCCTTTGAGTCTGTCCCTCTGCGCCTGTCCCTTTGAGTCTGTCCCTCTGTGCCTGTCCCTTTGAGTCTGTCCCTCTGAGTCTGTCCCTTTGTGTCTGTTCCTTTGAGTCTGTCCCTCTGAGTCTGTCACTCTGTCTGTTCCTTTGAGTCTGTCCCTCTGCGTCTGTCCCTTCAATTCTGTCCCTCTGCGTCTGTTCCTTTGAATCTGTCCCTCTGCGTCTGTTCCTTTGAATCTGTCCCTCTGGGTCTGTTCCTTTAAGTCTGTTCCTCTGTGTCTGTCCTTCTGTGCCTGTTCCTCTATGTTTGTCCCTCTGCGTCTGTCCTTCTGTGCCTGTTCCTTGTGTCTGTCCCTCTGCATCTGTTCCTTTGAGTCTGTCCCTCTGTGTCTGTCCTTCTGTGTCTATTCCTTTGCGTCTGTCCCTCTGTGCCTGTCCCTCTGCGTCTGTCCTTCTGTGCCTGTTCCTCTGTGTCTATTCCTTTGAGTCTGTCCCTCTGGGTCTGTTCCTTTAAGTCTGTTCCTCTGTGTCTGTCCTTCTGTGACTGTTCCTTTGAGTCTGTTCCTCTGCGTCTGTCCTTCTGTGCCTGTTCCTTGGAGTCTGTCCCTTTGAGTCTGTCCCTCTGCGCCTGTGCCTTTGAGTCTGTCCCTCTGTGTCTGTCCTCTGTGTCTGTTCCTTTGCGTCTGTCCCTCTGCGTCTGTCCTTCTGTGCTTGTTCCTCTATGTCTGTCCCTCTGTGTCTGTTCCTTTGAGTCTGTCTCTCTGGGTCTGTTCCTTTATGTCTGTTCCTCTGTGTCTGTCCTTCTGTGACTGTTCCTCTGCGTCTGTCCTTCTGTGCCTGTTCCTTGGTGTCTGTCACTCTGTGTCTGTCCCTCTGCGTCTGTTCCTCTGTGTCTGTCCCTCTGCGTCTGTTCCTCTGTGTCTGTCCTTCTGTGCCTGTTCCTCTGTCTGTTCCTCTGCGTCTGTCCTTCTGTGCCTGTTCCTCTGTTTGTCCCTCTGCGTCTGTCCTTCTGTGCCTGTTCCTCTGTTTGTCACTCTGCGTCTGTTCCTTTGAGTCTGTCCTTCTATGTCTGTCCCTCTGTGTCTGTCCTTCTGTGCCTGTTCCTCTATGTTTGTCCCTCTGCGTCTGTCCTTCTGTGCCTGTTCCTTGTGTCTGTCCCTCTGCATCTGTCCTTCTGTGTCTATTCCTTTGCGTCTGTCCCTCTGTGCCTGTCCCTCTGCGTCTGTCCTTCTGTGCCTGTTCCTCTGTGTCTATTCCTTTGAGTCTGTCCCTCTGGGTCTGTTCCTTTAAGTCTGTTCCTCTGTGTCTGTCCTTCTGTGACTGTTCCTTTGAGTCTGTTCCTCTGCGTCTGTCCTTCTGTGCCTGTTCCTTGGAGTCTGTCCCTTTGAGTCTGTCCCTCTGCGCCTGTGCCTTTGAGTCTGTCCCTCTGCGCCTGTGCCTTTGAGTCTGTCCCTCTGTGTCTGTTCCTTTGCGTCTGTCCCTCTGCGTCTGTCCTTCTGTGCTTGTTCCTCTGTCTGTCCCTCTGTGTCTGTTCCTTTGAGTCTGTCTCTCTGGGTCTGTTCCTTTATGTCTGTTCCTCTGTGTCTGTCCTTCTGTGACTGTTCCTCTGCGTCTGTCCTTCTGTGCCTGTTCCTTGGTGTCTGTCACTCTGTGTCTGTCCCTCTGCGTCTGTTCCTCTGTGTCTGTCCTTCTGTGCCTGTTCCTCTGTTTGTCCCTCTGCGTCTGTCCTTCTGTGCCTGTTCCTCTGTTTGTCACTCTGCGTCTGTTCCTTTGTGTCTGTCCTTCTGTGCCTGTTCCTTGTGTCTGTCCCTCTGCATCTGTTCCTTTGAGTCTGTCCTTCTATGTCTGTCCCTCTGTGTCTGTCCTTCTGTGCCTGTTCCTTTGCGTCTGTCCTTCTGTGCCTGTTCCTCTGTCTGTCCCTCTGTCTGTTCCTTTGAGTCTGTCCCTCTGCGCCTGTACTTCTATGTCTGTCCCTCTGTGTCTGTTCCTTTGAGTCTGTCCCTCTGGGTCTGTTCCTTTAAGTCTGTTCCTCTGTGTCTGTCCTTCTGTGACTGTTCCTTTCAGTCTGTTCCTCTGCGTCTGTACATCTATGTCTGTCCTTCTGTGCCTGTTCCTTGGAGTCTGTCCCTCTGCGCCTGTCCCTTTGAGTCTGTCCCTCTGCGTCTGTTCCTTTGAGTCTGTTCCTCTCCATCTGTCCTTTTAATTCTGTCCCTCCGCGTCTGTTCCGTTGAGTCTGGTCCTCTGTGTCTGTCCGTTTGCATCTGTCACTCTGTCTGTTCCTCTGCGTCTGTTCCTTTGCGTCTGTTCCTCTGTGTCTGTCCCTCTGCATCTGTTCCTTTGAGTCTGTCCCTCTGTGTCTGTCCTTCTGTATCTGTTCCTTTGCATCTGTCCCTCTGTGCCTGTCCCTCTGCGTCTGTCCTTCTGTGCCTGTTCCTTTGAGTCTGTCCCTCTGCGCCTGTCCCTTTGAGTCTGTTCCTCTGCGTCTGTTCCTTTGAGTCTGGTCCTTCTGTGACTGTTCCTTTGAGTCTGTTCCTCTGCGTCTGTATTTCTATGTCTGTCCCTCTGCGTCTGTTCCTTTGAGTCTGGTCCTTCTGTGACTGTTCCTTTGAGTCTGTTCCTCTGTGTCTGTCCCTCTGTGTCTGTTCCTTTGAGTCTGTCCCTCTGCGTCTGTTCCTCTGTGTCTGTCCTTCTGTGCCTGTTCCTCTGTTTGTCCCTCTGCGTCTGTCCTTCTGTGCCTGTTCCTCTGTTTGTCCCTCTGCGTCTGTTCCTTTGTGTCTGTCCTTCTGTGCCTGTTCCTTGTGTCTGTCCCTCTGCGTCTGTTCCTTTGTGTCTGTCCTTCTGTGCCTGTTCCTTGTGTCTGTCCCTCTGCATCTGTTCCTTTGAGTCTGTCCTTCTATGTCTGTCCCTCTGTGTCTGTCCTTCTGTGCCTGTTCCTCTGTTTGTCCCTCTGCGTCTGTTCCTTTGTGTCTGTCCTTCTGTGCCTGTTCCTCTGTCTGTCCCTCTGTGTCTGTTCCTCTGTCTGTCCCTCTGTGTCTGTTCCTTTGAGTCTGTCCCTCTGCGCCTGTACTTCTATGTCTGTCCCTCTGTGTCTGTTCCTTTGAGTCTGTCCCTCTGGGTCTGTTCCTTTAAGTCTGTTCCTCTGCGTCTGGACGTCTGTCTGTTCCTCTGTGTCTGTTCCTCTGTGTCTGTCCTTCTGTGACTGTTCCTTTGAGTCTGTTCCTCTGCGTCTGTCCTTCTGCGCCTGTCCCTTTGAGTCTGTCCCTCTGCGCCTGTCCCTTTGAGTCTGTCCCTCTGCGTCTGTTCCTTTGTCTGTTCCTCTGCGTCTGTCCCTTTAATTCTGTCCCTCCGCGTCTGTTCCTTTGAGTCTGGTCCTCTGTGTCTGTCCGTTTGCATCTGTCACTCTGTCTGTTCCTCTGCGTCTTTTCCTTTGAGTCTGTCCCTCTGCGTCTGTTCCTTTGCGTCTGTTCCTCTGTGTCTGTCCCTCTGTGTCTGTTCCTTTGAGTCTGTCCCTCTGGCTCTGTTCCTTTAAGTCTGTTCCTCTGTGTCTGTCCTTCTGTGCCTGTTCCTCTGTTTGTCCCTCTGCGCCTGTTCCTCTGTTTGTCCCTCTGCGCCTGTTCCTCTGTTTGTCCCTCTGCGCCTGTCCCTCTGCGTCTGTCCCTCTGCGCCTGTCCCTCTGTGTCTGTTCCTTTGAGTCTGTCCCTCTGTGTCTGTTCCTTTGAGTCTGTCCCTCTGCGCCTGTCACTCTGTGTCTGTCCCTCTGTGCCTATTCCTTTGCATCTGTCCCTCTTTGTCTGTCCCTGTGTCTGTCCTTCTGTGCCTGTTCGTTTGACTCTGCCCCTCTGCGTATGTCCTTCTGTGCCTGTTCGTTTGACTCTGCCCCTCTGCGTATGTCCTTCTGTGCCTGTTCCTTTGACTCTGCCCCTCTGCGTATGTCCTTCTGTGTCTGTTCCTTTGAGTCTGTCCCTCTGTATGTTTGAATGTCTCTCAGCATGATGATGACAGTGAGCAGAGTACAGAGTTTTACAAACACATTTTTAATCTATTCTTTCAAAGTCTGATCTGAGTGTCTCTGTAAGTGTCCTCGCTGTGGTTAAACTAAAATCACAGTTGAAGACCTGCGAAACATTAACAACAAACACTAATGATTTTTTTTTTTCTCCGCCAAAAACCTTCTTGTCTCTCAGGTCGCTGCACACGTAAATTCACAAATTCTTGATTGTTGCTGCTCAGAGACTGTAAACCAGGGACGCATCCAGACACAAAGACACTGAACCACTCAAAGTGGACCTTGATTAAAGGTCCACTTTTGAAGACATTTTTCATACTACTACTACTACGTACTACTACTACTACTAATAATAATAATAAAAATAATAATTTGAATAATAAAATGTTTAAATCAGTAATTACTCTGCACCTAAGTTTTTCTGTAGTTCTGGACTAAGTTTAATTGATGAGCCACATAAAAATAAGTTTAGTTAATTTAAGTTTTCTGCAAAACTAAAGTGGGTTGTGAAGCAATATGTTTTTTTTTGTTTTGTTTTTTTATGTACTGTCTAAGATCAACGTTACTGGGTCTGTTTGCTGTTCGAGCTTTAAAATCAGGTCAGTTAGGATGAGGGAAGCCAAAAATATGACACCGATTACGGCTCTTGTGGTTAATAATCTGATCAAACAAAGATGTAGACTCATTTATGGGATTTATATTGTTAGATAATGTTTATTCTAAGTCCTTATTTTATGTTAGTTATCAATTATTTGCTTTTGCTATTTGATTGGAAGTCTCTGGAATCTGGTTTAACATTTAAACATAACAGTTAATTTCCATTTCATCCCACCTGTCTGCCAGAGGGCGGTGCTGAAAGCACTGAATGATCCCTTCGCACATGCACTGTTGGAGTAATAATACCAAAATAGTCACACCTGTGACACCACATATGACCAATCACAGTGTATATAAGCATACGTCATCTGAGGCGCCTTCCCTCTTTTCTTCTCACATGTGGTTTGCTACTGTTGTCGTCCGCCATTTTGTGCTGGATATTTCCTGTGCTTTTGCTGTCGTTGGACGCCCTTTCGCCTTTTCTTTTGGCAGGAGCAGTGTTTTTCGCACTCCTGGGGCTGCGACGGTTCTTGTTACTGCGGTAAGTGTCTCTTTTATTTGCCATTACCGGTGATGGCAGCGTGTTTGCCCCCTCTCCCAGTATTGCGCGGGTATACGGACATACATATTTTTTTTTCGAGCTACCTGGGTCCTTTTGTTGTTTCGTTTTTGCTATTACCGGTGACGGCAGTGTGTGCGCCCCTTTTCCCAGTTTTTGGCCTGTTTGTGTTTATAGCTGCCGGTGTTGGCTTCCTTTTGTTGTTGTTTTTTTTTGTTTGTTTGTTTGTTTTTTGCTACTACCAGGATGCCAGCGTGAGCACCCCTTTCTCCCGGTTTTGTGTCTGTCTACGTTGACGGCTGACTATGTTAGCCTTTTTCTTTTTTTTTGGCCTGCGTTTTGTCACAGTTAATGGAGAGGGTCTCCGGTTTCGCTATTACTGGTGACGACAGCGTTCGCGCTTCCTCTCCCAGTGCTGGTGTGTGTTCTGCAGACTGCTAGCCATGTGGATTCGCCTGTTGTGCGGTCGGGCTTATGGGTGGCTCCCACTGCTGTGCTGCTTGTGGACTCGCACTCCGAGCAGATGACGGTCATAACCTGTGCCCAGCTTGTCTCGGGATTGACCACCTGACGGAGGCGTTGTCAGATCATCCCTGTATGAACAGCAATTACATGCCTCGGGCTGTGAGAGTGGCTCGGCTGGCACAGTTGTGCCCTCAACAAGAGGCCGACCAGCTCCCGCCTTCAATGTGGGTGACTCCTAAGAGGAAGCGGGTCGCAGCAGATCAAGGCCTTGCCATACGGGTAGAGAAACTGTCTGCTGAAGTGGCTGAGATGAAGTCATTGTTTCAAGCCCGGCAGCTGGAAGCTCCCTTGCCTGGGACAGAGGCTTCTCCCCCTGTGCCTGAGTTGGCGGTGGAGGAGGATGTATTGTCTCTCGCCGCATGAGCCAGTCCGCCACCCCACCAGGCAGACCCGAGCTTTGGATGGTGGCCACTAACACCCCAGGGCCCCTACAGGTTGTGGGGAGGGGAAGGTGAGGCCACCGGGCCGGCAGTCGGATGGTTTTCCCATCAGCAGCTCGACTGCTGGGCTGCTCACGCTGTGGATCCATGGGTGGTTGCTACTTTGACCCTTGGCTACAGGTTGCAATTTCGACGCCGGCCACACATCTCGGACCGGGGTCAAGGTGACTTTGATTTCCGACCCGGTGAAAGCTCAAGCACTAGACCAGAAGCTCTCCGCCCTCTTGGCCAAGGGTGCTATCGAGGAGGTGGGTCCTCTGCAGCAACCCAGAGGCTACTATTCCACATATTTCCTCATTCCGAAAGAGACTGGCGGGTTTCGGCCCATTTTAGATCTGTGGGGACTCAATCGTTATTTGAAGGTGCTGCCATTTCACATGTTGACCACGGCAGAGGTCCTTCAGACTGTGGCATGGGGGGCGTGGTTTACGCCAATAGATCTGACCGATGCCTATTTTCATGTGCCTATTGTGGCAGACCACTGCCGCTTTCTGAGGTTTGCCTATCGGGTCGTCATTGGCAGTTTTGGGTACTCCCATTTGGCATCTCCCTTTCTCAGAGAGTGTTTACTTGGTGTGTAAAAGCAGCTCTCGCCCTGCTGCAAGCATGTGGGATGTAGATTCTGCCGTATCTCGACGATTGGCTAATGTGCGCCCCGTCTTGAGCGCGTGCATCTTGGGATATGCATCGGCTGCTTGCTCACGTGTCCCAGTTGGGTCTCAGGGTCAACCTGGAGAAGAGTCGCCTTGCTCCTTCTCAGATCACTGTTTTTCTCGGGGTGGCCTTGGATTCAACCTCCATGGAGGCTCATCCATCCGTCCGCAGGATAGACGATGTCCGGTTCATTCGGTTCAGACTAGGCAGGCGGTTTCTGTACATCGTCTTCATGCTGTTGGGCTTGCTTTCGTTACAACCTGTGTCGAGGTGGCTCTTCTGGACCCCCGACTGCACAGACATCTCAGGCTCACGGTGACGTGGTTGTGCTTCCGGGCCCTGGCTCCCTGGAGGAACAGGGCTTATTTGTCCAGGGGCGTCCCGATGGGGCTAGTGGTGTACTGCAGGGAGGTGGTCACCACGGATGCCAGTTTCACGGGATGGGGCACGGTCTGGCAGCACAGAGTGGTTCAGGGGCTGTGGAGCCGAAGGGATCGCTTGGAGCATTTCAGTGTGCTGAAATTACGGGCAGTGCATCTCGCTCTGAGGTACTTTCTTCCCCACCTGCAGGGGAGACATGTTCTGGTGCGGTCGGACAACACCTCGGTTGTCTACCACATCAACCATCAGGGGGGCACCAGGTCGGCTTGTCTTCTAAAAGTCTCCAGGGATCTCCTGGAATGGGCCTTTCCTCTTCTGTCCACTCTGCGGGCAGAGTATGTACCGGGAGAGCGGAACCAAGCTGCAGACGCATGATCTGGGACCTCTATGGTTGTGTGACAGTGGATCTGTTCGCAACGAAAGTGTTGACTTATTGCCCGCTGTGGTTTTCCCTTACAGGGGTGTTGGGCGCGTTGGGTCCGGACGCATTTGCTCATCTATGGCCCAAAGTGCTCCTGTACGCTTTTCCTCCTCTTCCGTTGCTTTGGCCCACTCTACAGAGGGTTCTTAGGGAGGGCCACAGACTGTTGCTGGTGGCTCTGTTCTGGTCCGCTCGTCCTGTTGCTTTGGAGTTTATGTCGAGGCGACCCCTGGTGTCTTCCACCCAGGAGGGATCTTCTCTCTCAGTTGTGAGGACGGGTATGGCACCCTGATCCTCAACGCCTGAACCTGTGGGTGTGGCCACTGGATGCCAGGGGTCAAGCCTGACTGGGCTCACTGATCCCGTCAGGCATACCATTTTGTCTGCCAGGCCACCTTCTACCCGGCGGCAGTATCACAACAGGTGGCGACTGTTTTGTCGGTGGTGTTCTGCCCGAAGTGAGGATCCGGTCACCTGTTCCGTTTCTACTATTCTGGATTTTCTCCAATCTGTCCTTGATGAGGGCCACTCTCCCTCGACACTGAAGGTATATGTTGCAGCTATTTCATGCTACCAGATGAGAGTGGATGGTTGTTCAGTTGGGAGCCATCATCTCGTTTCTCTTTTTCTGCGTGGTGCTCATAGGTTGCATCCACCGGCTGCAACACGTGAACCTGCCTGGGATCTAACCCTGGTTCTCGCAGCACTTTGTCATCCTCCGTTCGAGCCTTTGGCAGAGGCAGACCTCAATTGGCTCTCCGGTAAGACTGCGCTTTTGTTGACCATCGTGGGTGAGTCAGTCCCTCGTGTCTCAGATGGGGTCCCGATTGGGCTGATGTTATCCTGTGGCCGAACACGGCATTTTTGCCTAAGGTGTTGTCCCGTGCTCATTGTACCCAGCCATTGCAATTGTTGTGGTTTTGACCCCAGTCTTCAGTGGCCGGGGATGGGTCTGACTTGTTGTGTCCCACGAGAGCACTAGAGGCGTATATTGCAGCTACTGAGAGTCTGAGACGCTCTCACCAGCTGTTTTTGTGTCATCGAGGGTCTAAGTTGGGCTTTCCTTTATCTAAACAACGTCTCTCTTATTGGATCGTTGATGTTATCTGCCATGCCTGTTGTGCAGGGGGCTGTCCCCGGCTGGCCGGCGTGAAGGCTCACTCTACCAGGAGTGTCTCTGCTTCCTGGAAAGCTATGAGAGGGGTTCCGCTGGATGCCATCTGCGCTGCGGCGTCGTGGGCTTCCCCGACTATGTTCATTCATTTCTGCAATGTCAGTGTGGCTGACCCTCATCCTTAGGTCCTCTGGGCCTCCTCTGTGAGGTAGGTGCTCAGGATTCCTTGTGACATTGTTGGTATTTGTCATTCAGTGCTTTCAGCACCGCCCTCTGGCGGTCAGGAGGGATGAAATGGAATGAAGGTTTTGTATGTAACCACCTTTCTATGAATCCCAACTGACCGCCAGAGATTCTCTGTTTCTCGGAATCCCGCGTTGCGCGAGAACGTTCTGTAGGGACGGAGCCTCGGATGACGTATGCTTATATACACTGTGATTGGTCATCCGTGGTGTCACAGGTGTGACTAGTTTGGTATTATTACTCGAACTGCACATGCATGTAGGGATCATTCAGTGCTTTCAGCACCACCCTCTGGCGGTCAGTTGAGATTCATAGAACCGTGGTTACATACATAACCTTCGTTTTACTTCCATCATTTACATCTAAGTTTTAGATACAGGGAGGGCTTCCCTATCTGTGAGAGCAGGTAACATGAGAAATGTGACATTAAACTACACCCATTGTAAATGCCCACATTGTATAAAAAGTGTTGTATGACCCATTTTTTTCGCCTTTGACAAGATGGACACTGTCTGTGAGGGTCCCGGTCCGGTTTTCTTTGTGACCTTTAATAAATCCAAAATGAGGAATACAGTGGTTTGGTTCTTGTAAAGGGGCAGTTAATTACATAAAGATCCCGGAGAAATGACAGTATATCTAAGTGCATTTTGCAGAATTTGTTCGTCTTTCAACTGACTTGTTCAGGGTCACCACAGCGGATCCTGGACAGATCCACATTGGGATTTGGTGCCAGATGCCCTTCCTGATGCAACTCCAGTTTCAACTGGAGAAAACCACTCAGCCCCTTATCTTCCTAAGAGGTCCTGTCTGAGTACTGACCAGGACCTGCCCTGCTTAGCACCTGAGATCTCATGGATCTGATTGGATCAGATGGGAACTGATTGGATCTGATCAGATTTGATGGGATCTGATTGGATCAGATATGATCTGATGGGATCAGATATGATCTGATGCGATCCTGCTAAACCTGATGGGATCAGATACGATCTGGTGGGATCTGATTGGATCAGATGGGATCAGGCACACAGACCAACTGGGTGCTGCCTTTTGCAGAATCTGTGAGCTATAAAACTGCTGTACTGCACCTTTAAATCATTCCTTGTGGGCATGTCCTGCTCAGCCGTATGACCCCACAGTCTGTGGACAGTCCACACCCACAATTGTGACAATCATCTGACAAACAGGCACCTGTAATGAAAACCTTCTGAGCCTGTGGGTGGCGCTGTGGGGCTTGTTCTGGTGTTGTTCATTTCCATGATGGAGGTGGGGCTTAAGAGCTGCACAGGACTGTCCTCGAAGTCTGGACAATTTGGCTTCACTGGAATTTGACCTTTGACCTCAGGGTTGGGGTGACCACATGTCATCACTGTGTCTGGTGAACAGTCACACCACCGGAGTCTGTCTGCTCGGATCAGACGCAGGTCAGTACCAGTCTCTTTCACTTCAATCCTGATTTGACCTAGTCCAGGTGCTGGTGTGGGATTAAGTTCCTGTTCAAACCCAGTTATGTCTTTGTGGTGAAATAATCTCACATTGATTGACTTCAAACTAAATCTCAACATGTGGTGTTTCTGAACTGAACACGGGTATCACGGGTGTGCACTGGGGCTTTTGGTGGATCTGGAGCTCCACACCTCATCAACAAATCATTTTATTAGATATGTCACTGCCATTTTGAGTTTGTGACATTTGTTTTACTCCTTCAGACATCACATCCAGAACCCTGAGAGCCAACAACTGTGACATGGGACCATCCATTGCTAAAGGGGCTCCAATTGTCCCCACTTCTGTTCAGGAGGACAAGGAGAACACATCTTCTTTAAAGGATCACCCACCTGCCCACCTGCTGCCTACTGGTGAAGAGAAACTCAGCAACTCCACTGTAGACCAGAAATCCAGGTAAGCTCCGAGCTCCGCTTGGTCCTGTAGGTACGCCCTGCTCTGTCCTGTAGGTAAGCCCTGCTCAGACCTCCAGGTAAGCCCCGCTCGGTCCTCCAGGTAAGCCCCGCTCGGTCCTCCAGGTAAGCCCCGCTCGGTCCTGTAGGTAAGCCCCGCTCGGTCCTTCAGTTAAGCCCCGCTCGGTCCTCCAGGTAAGCCCCGCTCGGTCCTCCAGGTAAGCCCCGCTCGGTCCTCCAGGTAAGCCCCGCTCAGACCTCCAGGTAAGCCCCGCTCGGTCCTGTAGCTAAGTCCCGCTCGGACCGCCAGGTAAGCCCCGCTCTGGCCACTTGGCTAAGACCTGCTTGAACATATCATAATTGATAACTGATTGATATGCCAGAACTTGTTGTTCTGATCAGCATTTATGTTCAACTTGATTTATTTATATAGCGCCAAATCACAACACAAGTTGCCCAATATGCTTCACATGGATAAGGTCTTACCTCACCAACCCTCCAGAGCAAACACATAGGCAACAGTGGTCAGGAAAAACTCCTGTGGGTGTGTTTTTTTTTTGTTGTTTTTTTTTTATGTTGGAAGAAACCTAAAAAAGACCAGACTGGTTGGGGGGTGTCTGCTTCGAACAAAGTAACCATGACAAAAGGTCAAATAAATGAAGACCAGCAAAGAACAACCAAAGACAGAGATAATCGAACTCAGTGTCAAGGTAAATATCAAGTCCTGTAGTTGAGACAGCCAGGAGATCATGGACCAGTGTCCATCATGGTTAGCAGACAGTTCAGTGGAGATTCTGATGCTGAGTGAGTTGATTGACCAGGTTTGATCAAACAAACACGTTTCTAGTCATTTCATGGCCAACGGCCACGTTTCATGGCCGTTGGTTTATCTGCGGAGGAAACATCGGGACTTTAGTCATGCTTAGTTTTAGCAGAGACGGACGACGTCGGAATACCTTGAGTCCATGCAACTGATGAATGTCTGAGAGTTGACTGTGAAGAAAAACGGTGCTGTTGAACCACTTTGTGAGGAGTCCAGCATAGCGACAAACACCAAGACAAGAAAGGACAAAAAGATCTGACTTTATCTGCAACCTTCCACCCTCTGACATCTCTGAGTTCTCTCCGAGAAGGTACGGACAGTCCCTTTGGGATACCTGTAATGATCCTCTTACATGGTACGTCTCATGATCAGTGATGATCCTTCTGCAGTTTCATCATCCAAGACAACTCGAACAAGAGCGTGGAGCAGAAACTGATCCACCGGAACGAACAAAACAGCACATAAACGGCACCCTGTGCTCCACAAACAGTTCCACAACTTAATGTGGTGAGACTGAGTCAAGTTCCACTGGAGTAATCTGAATTTGACATGTATGAGACCTGACCCGAACCAGAGGACAGATCAGGTCTGGGTATTTGTCAACCTGAAAGCAGAGGATTGTTGTCATCATTCTGTAAACTCGACTTCTCGTTGGAGTTTTGTATAACATCTGTGATGCTCTTTATTTTTTGTTCTAGAATCATATATTCATCCCAAATGCCGCAGCAGCACCCCCTAGTGTCTGTAATTTCAAGTCATCAACAGCCTGTCTGTGAAGAAGGAAGGCGGAGCTTTGGGAGTGGCCTCAGTGTGACAGATCCAAATGAAGCCAGTGCAGTTAGCTCCACCCCTCCAGACAGAACCACAACCTGTGTGACCACGAGTCCGTCATCCAGACAGGACACGGGTCCAGGAGGCATAGCCAGCAGCGCTCCGTCTCACAGAGGTAAGCACGCGTTATCATAGTCCTTGTTATCCAAGCTATGTGCTGCAGTCGTCACCCCGTGTCTGCATCTTTAACTGTCCTGGCACGCCTCATGGTCCTGCTGACTGTAGTGTGCTGTGGTGCTCACCCTGTGTCTGCAGCTTTAACCTTTCTGATACGCCTCATGGTCCTGCTGACTGTAGTGTGCTGTGGTCCTCACCCTGTGTCTGCAGCTTTAACTGTCCTGGCATGTCTCATGGTCCTGCTGACTGTAGTGTGCTGTGGTGCTCACCCTGTGTCTGCAGCTTTAACCTTTCTGATTCACCTCATGGTCCTGCTGACTGTAGTGTGCTGTGGTCCTCACCCTGTGTCTGCATCTCTAACTGTCCTGGCACGCCTCATGGTCCTGCTGACTGTAGTGTGCTGTGGTCCTCACCCTGTGTCTGCATCTCTAACTGTCCTGGCACGCCTCATGGTCCTGCTGACTGTAGTGTGCTGTGGTCCTCACCCTGTGTCTGCATCTCTAACTGTCCTGGCATGTCTCATGGTCCTGCTGACTGTAGTGTGCTGTGGTGCTCACCCTGTGTCTGCAGCTTTAACCTTTCTGATACGCCTCATGGTCCTGCTGACTGTAGTGTGCTGTGGTCCTCACCCTGTGTCTGCAGCTTTAACTGTCCTGGCATGTCTCATGGTCCTGCTGACTGTAGTGTGCTGCGGTCCTCACCCTGTGTCTGCAACTTTAACTGTTCTGATACGCCTCATGGTCCTGCTGACTGTGGTGTCCTGCGGTCGTCACCCTGTGTCTGCAGCTTTAACTGTCCTGGCATGGCTCATGGTCCTGCTGACTGTGGTGTCCTGCGGTCGTCACCCTGTGTCTGCAACATTAACTGTCCTAGCACGGCTCATGGTCCTGCTGACTGTGGTGTGCTGCGGCCGTCACCCTGTGTCTGCAGCTTTAACTGTCCAGGCACGGCTCATGGTCCTGCTGACTGTAGTGTCCTGCAGTCTTCACCCTGTTTATGCAGCATTAACTGTCCTGTCATGTCTCATGGTCCTGCTGACTGCCGTGAGCATGTCTATTCCAGGTGTTGACAGTGGACTGTATGTGTCTGCAGATGGCGCTGGTGGCCCTGTCTGTGTTCAGCGGTGTCAGCAGCTCATCAAAGACCTGCGGCAGGCAGCGAGCTGCAGCGTCTGGCTCTACCAGCAGGTCAGATATTCTGGTTGCATTTTGAGAATTTAATAATTTTGTTTTTTGGTGTTTCATTTGTGAAAATGTCTTTTGTCCTGGACTGTTTCTTAATGTTCCACAGCCTTGAAACCCATTGAGGACTCAAAGGATCTGGTTGTATTTCATTCCTTCTGACTGTCAGAGGGCGGTGCTTACCACCTGGATTATTCCATGCGCGCATGTGCAGAGGTCAAATCTTACACCAACAAAGTCACCTTAGTGGGTGTGACCTGGGTAACATCAGCCAACAGTATATGAGAGCACGTCACCCGGCACTCAGTCCATTTTCCATCTCTCGCATGAAGAGCAGGGGGTTGAAATTATTTCGGATCTCTTGTTTTGTTGGAGCCTCGCAACCTTCTTGGTTGGAGCTGCATGTACGCGCTCTCCAGAGGCTACAAGCAAATAGTTATTTCCTCTGATTACTGTTGCTGGCCTCGGTGAGTAACCCGATCTATTGGTGACTTCAGCTCTCGGTGAGTAACCCTGTTTTCTACGAGTAAGCAGTTGTGGCTTAGCTTGTTACCGCTAATGTGTGTGGGACATGTCGTTGCGGACCAAACGGTCCCCCCTGACTTCACTGCATGTGCCATTTTGGAGCGTCAGCTACGGTTCACGGATTACCACGTTGTTTCTGCTTCAAACTGCCTCCAGTCATCATCTGTCTCAGCGACAGTTATCTGAAGCTTTTGTGCAACAGTCATTTCCACATAAATTCAGCATTAATTCATCATAAAAGGAGGAGGAAGCAATCAGAGCACCACGGCTACACATCTGAGTCTGACTCTCTAAAACAGACTCTCTTCAAGAGCTCAAAGAGAATAATGTGATTATTAACCATCAGATGACAAAGTAAAACCTCTTAAATCATTCTAAAATCAGTTTGAAGCAGAAACAAGGTGATAATCAGTGAATCGCTGCTGACGCTCTGAAATGACACGTGTACAGTGAAGGTAGGAGGGGCCGATTTTTGGAGGCACTGTTTGGTCAGAGACACCGGGGTGTGTCGCTCTCATTATACTATGAGTAAGTGATTGTGGCTTGTTACCGCTCGTGTGTGGGGGACATGTCGGGGTGTGTCTCAGTGTAGAACATACCGCACTCTCTTTGACTGTTGTAGTAAGATTGTTTAATTCGTTGGTGTCTGTTACTTCAGCTGTACTGTGAGTGTTTATTCGCTCCGTGTTACACTGCTTGCTCCAAATCCATCCATGAGTCAGCGGTGGACATGTCCTTTCACTGGCTAGCCATCCATTGGAGTTAGTGGATGTGGAAGCTTGGCCGGCCTCTTCTTCTATGGTTTTGAAGCTTCACTGCCAGCAAAGTCCAGCGGGATGATGTGTACAGTTGTGGAGGCTTGGTGTCTGGTAGTGCACAAGGTCGGTAGTGTTCAAGGTTTGCATTCTTTTTATGCTTTGTCTGTCTGTCCTTAGAGGCTATTTGGAATAGATTTCTATACTGTATAATGTTTTTATTGTATTTATTGAGGAAAAAAAGTGTGTGTGCCCCCACTACGCCACATTTTAGGGAATTGCTGGCATTGATTTTTGCCAAGAAAAAATTTCAGTCAGATGAAAATGTATTGCTTTAACCCATGCAGTAGTGCAGTGATTCTCAACCGGGGTGCCGCGGCACCCTAGGGTGCCGTGATCGATCGTCAGGGGTGCCGTGGGTATTTTTCATATTTGCGATTATTTTTCATATTCGCGATTACCGTGAATTATTTATTTTATCCACAAAGCATAAAACGACTCAGAATCTGACGTCAAATGTGCTGCAGCCTCGCTCTCGTCTTAAGGCGGGACAATAACAAGGAGGCTGACGGCCGATTAAAACAGTGCCGTCTCCTTCAAAAGCCGTCTAAAATGCGGAGCTGTCGGTGTGTGTGTCTGTGCCTGTGTGTGCGCGCGCGCGGAGTTAACAGGCTGCAGACTGCGAGGGAGGGGGTGGGTGATGGAGATTCCTGAATGCAGGCGCGACACGTTCAGTGCGCAGCGAGCGCGGAGCAGAGAGAGGATTTTAACCCGAGTGAACATGTTAACAAAACGAAAACGTGAAGCTGCCTTTACTTCTCTCTGAACTTTCTCTAAAGGTGTGATTCTGCTGTTACCGTCCTGTTCACACCATGTGCGCGTCGTATGCTGAATTTATGAGATCATGAGATGAAATAAATGGTCAAATATCTTTAAAAACATATTTAAAAAATGAGAATATATGAATGAACTGAGCCACAAAAAAAAAACAATGTTCAGACGCAGAGATCACAAAAAGCAGGTGAGAACTCTGAACTTTAACAGCTGTTATTTTCCAAAGGTATTTATTTGTTCAATCTTAAGCTTAATGTAGTGTTTAAGCACAAAACGTGACTGATGAGGAGAAACAATTTCAGAAATGCAACAGAAACAACCACAAATCAGAAAAAGTTGGGACTGTATGTAAAATGAAGATAAAAATAAAAATGTTGCACCATTCCCAGTTTCTCCACTCACAGAAACCAAACATTCTTCCAGAGTTGTGTAATTATACTACAATAGTAGAATATAAAGAAGGGAAAAAAAAGAAAAAAAAATAGACAATATATTCGTCAATCGCAATTATTTGTCTGACAAATAATCGTCTCCAGAAATTCCTAATCGTGACAGCCCTACTTGAGATCAGAGTGCAAAATGCTTGAGGATTTTCGAAATGCGGTGTTTTCTGTATCGATTTTCTACTGCGATAATTGGGTTTTGCGCAAAACCAGAGGTAATAGCATTATAATATTATTTTGGTTGGTGGTGTGCCGCAGGATTTTGTAAATATAAAAAGGGTGCCGCGGCTCAAAAAAGGTTGAAAATCACTGCAGTAGTGCACTGTTGTATAGATTTACATACAGTACAGTCGCGCACTGTTGTGTAGATTTACATACAGAAGCGCACTGTTGTGTAGATTTACATCCTGTACAGGGATGCTTATTCACCGTCTTTGGACGGGTTTGCGTCTTTTTGTAAATTCTTGCCATCTGAAAGAAATGTAGGGCTGTGAAAAATCCGCAAATCCGCAAAATTCCGCGGATTTCATCATGGGGAGGAGGGTTTGTGAGTGTTTTATTCTGTAATTGTGATTATCACTGAGTTTTAAAATGTCAATCTCAAAGTGTTCTTTTTACAAATCTGTGTCCTCTGAGCAAAAAATGCCTGGCTGTTGCGACAGTTGTCCTAAAGCGGGACTGGTTGCTGTGTGTCTCTTGCGCGAAGCTTAAGCTAAACGTAGCATGTGGACATCGCAAACCTTTAGAGCTCTAAAGATTTTAAAAGAAGACTTGTGCAGCGTGTCTCTGTCACGGACCGACGTCGGACAGAGAGAAGATGGCGAGAAAGACTGTTTGAAAAAGTCTGATTAGGACAAGAATCCATGGAATTGTCGCTGGCTTCATCAACACACCTGAAAGATTAAAAAAAAAAGAAAAAAGGGAAACGTGAACTGTGCCAACAGGAAACACGGTAAGAATTTTTCTCTCTCTGAAAAATAAACATTGTGCTGTTAAAACAGGATTTTAGACAAGATTATGTGACTTTTTCATTAATCTAGACTTTCTTTCATTGGGTAAAAGAAGACTAGAATGTAAATGAGTTTTTATTAATGTAGACTTTTTTCATCGGAAAAAGACACTGGGTTTGAGTGGATTTACAGGAATTTACACAAGAATATGTGGCTTTTTTACTATAAGGTATGTTAATCAAGGTAATGTAAATCAACAAATAAATTTCTGTATAAAATCTAAAAAAAAATTCAGCTTCAGATTCTTTGAGGTGTTTGGGCTCAGACTGAGATGGATCATGTAAACAAATTTAACAATTTATTGTTGTGCATTATTCAATGAATAATAGTAATCGAGTGGCGTCAGTATGATATCTCTTTACCTAGTTATTTCTAACATGTTAGTTGAGAGTTATGATTTTTAATTGCCTTGTCTTTGATCCCAATCAAAAACAAACTAAATAAAGTTTTCATATATTTGTAAACTGTTGTGTTGTTATATTGTGTACATGTTCCTACAGGATGACACAACATGCATTCAAAAGCCACATGTTGTGCTGTACTGCATGAGATCACAAAAGAAATTTAACAGCTGTTTCAGGTCCAGATTTAGTCCAAAGAATGCACCAGAATGCACCACAGGGCACTTAGATTCTCAAACTTTTCAAGGGGGCTTTCATTTACATACAGCAGCGCACTGTTGTGTAGCTTTACATAGAGTAGTGCTTTGTTGTGTAGATTTACATACAGCAGCGCACTGTTATGTAGCTTTACATAGAGTAGTGCTTTGTTGTATAGATTTACATACAGTAGCGCACTGTTATGTAGATTTACATAGAGTAGTGCTTTGTTGTATAGATTTACATACAGTAGCGCACTGTTATGTAGCTTTACATAGAGTAGTGCTTTGTTGTGTAGATTTACATACAGTAGCGCACTGTTATGTAGCTTTACATAGAGTAGTGCTTTGTTGTGTAGATTTACATACAGCAGCGCACTGTTATGTAGCTTTACATAGAGTAGTGCTTTGTTGTATAGATTTACATACAGTAGCGCACTGTTATGTAGATTTACATAGAGTAGTGCTTTGTTGTATAGATTTACATACAGTAGCGCACTGTTATGTAGATTTACATAGAGTAGTGCTTTGTTGTATAGATTTACATACAGTAGCGCACTGTTATGTAGCTTTACATAGAGTAGTGCTTTGTTGTATAGATTTACATACAGTAGCGCACTGTTATGTAGATTTACATAGAGTAGTGCTTTGTTGTATAGATTTACATACAGTAGCGCACTGTTATGTAGCTTTACATAGAGTAGTGCTTTGTTGTATAGATTTACATACAGTAGCGCACTGTTATGTAGATTTACATAGAGTAGTGCTTTGTTGTATAGATTTACATACAGTAGCGCACTGTTATGTAGCTTTACATAGAGTAGTGCTTTGTTGTATAGATTTACATACAGTAGCGCACTGTTATGTAGCTTTACATAGAGTAGTGCTTTGTTGTATAGATTTACATACAGTAGCGCACTGTTATGTAGCTTTACATAGAGTAGTGCTTTGTTGTATAGATTTACATACAGCAGCGCACTGTTATGTAGCTTTACATAGAGTAGTGCTTTGTTGTATAGATTTACATACAGTAGCGCACTGTTATGTAGCTTTACATAGAGTAGTGCTTTGTTGTATAGATTTACATACAGCAGCGCACTGTTATGTAGCTTTACATAGAGTAGTGCTTTGTTGTATAGATTTACATACAGTCGCACACTGTTATGTAGATTTACATACAGTAGTGCTTTGTTGTATAGATTTACATAGAGTAGCGCAATGTTATGTAGATTTACATAGAGTAGTGCTTTGTTGTATAGATTTACATAGAGTAGTGCACTGTTATGTAGCTTTACATAGAGTAGTGCTTTGTTGTATAGATTTACATAGAGTAGCGCAATGTTGTGTAGATTTACATAGAGTAGTGCTTTGTTGTATAGCTTTACATACAGTAGTGCACTGTTGTGTAGATTTACATACACTAGTACACTGTTATGTACATTTATATACAATAGCGCACTGTTATGTACATTTATATACAATAGTGCACTGTTGTGTAGATTTACATACAGCCATGCTTTGTTGTATAGATTTACATACAGTAGTGCTCTCTTATGTAGATTTACATACAGTAGCGCACTGTTATGTACATTTATATACAATAGTGCACTGTTGTGTAGATTTACATACAGTCATGCTTTGTTGTATAGATTTACATACAGTAGCGCACTGTTAAGTAGATTTACATACAGTAGCGCACTAAGTAGATTTACATACAGTAGCGCACTGTTAAGTAGATTTACATACAGTAGTGCACTCTTATGGAGATTTACATACAGTAGTGCTTTGTTATGTACATTTATATACAATAGTGCACTGTTGTGTAGATTTATATACAATAGTGCACTGTTGTGTAGATTTACATACAGTAGCGCACCGTTATGTAGATTTACATACAGTAGCGCACCGTTATGTAGATTTACATACAGTAGCACACCGTTAAGTAGATTTACATACAGTAGCGCACTGTTATGTAGATTTACATACAGTCATGCTTTGTTGTATAGATTTATATACAGTCATGCTTTGTTGTATAGATTTATATACAGTAGTGCACTGTTATGTAGATTTACATACAGTCATGCTTTTGTAGTGGCCCCTCTCTCTGTTCGTCTCAGAATGCCTTCCTGGATAACACCAAAATGATTGCAGATGGTTTGCAAGAGAAGGACACAACACTTAGAAAAATTCAGCCTTGGACAGGATAAAATGCACAGAGTTTTAAGTTTATTCAAGCGTTCAAAACAGAAAGCTTGTACAAACTGAGTCCTCTAGAAAGACTGAATATGTTCCACCCACGCTCATCTTTTATAGGAAACCCGCGGGCATCACTCCTCCTTCAATATTTTTATTTATTTCATTTCCCAAACATGGTTTTCTAATGGAAGCGACCTCTGGTTCACCCTAAGCAGGTGTAAGCTAATTATTTCTATATGACAGATTCTTCCATTATGTTCGACAGATTAACGACCGATTTTTTATTATTTTTTTTAAACATCACTCTCTGCCAGCTGCACCTGGCCTGAGGGCTCATTACTGCTTGGGCGTCAGCCAGCTCTGCTACCAGGTTGGAAAGTACCTGACAGTCTGAGTGACTAATGGGGCACTCATTAGGAGGAAACCTGTTAGTTCAACCAGAGGATACACAGTTCAGATGGGGACACTTGATAGTTCAAAAAATGACTCTACAGTTCCCTCCTCTGGGACTCGATAGAGTCCCATCTCACCAAATATACCCTTGTGCTGTTTAATGACAGGACATCATCATCTGCGCCGTTAAAACAAAAATAACACCACTCAAATTACTGATAAGGCTGGTGTGGATATCTAATGGGTACAAGTGATACTAACACAGTAAATATATTTAAGTGCTGGTGAACATACATGCTGGTGTTCCTACATACTAAGGCACAAAGTGGTCAGTTATCAGCTGGATTATATATCAAAGCAAGGTGACACTCAAACATCATTGAGTTGGGTATAAACCAAGGCACTTAAAATGGTTACATAAGACAACTTACAGCAAGCTTTTAGTCATAGGAAAACAAAGGCATTACATTGGCATTTTGTGTAACAAATCATCTTCTGGCATCTATTGTCTCACTCAACCAGAGGCTCCAACCCGTTATACTTGGTTCTACATATTATTTTGTATCAAAGCTCACACATCTATTATTCAGGCATTTCAAGCAAAGGCTACATTATCACTATTTACTCATTCAATCAAGGAACTATTCTAGGGTCCACACAACTAAGTCTAGCCTAATGATAAACATAATGAATTGTTACCCTTCATGTCCGTTCTTGAGTCATTTATCTTATCCAATCATATAATGGGTTTTCATTATAGGCCATTTCTCAACATTTTCCACTTTGTTTTTTGTTTTTTTTTTTCTTCTTTTTTCAGCTTGTTTTCAATGCCCGTTTGGCAAGACAACAAACCTAAGCAATGCATGTCTCTTGAGGCATGCACTAAATAGCAAAAGGGGTCCCTATGACACCTCTTTACCATTAACTCTCCAGATATGCCGTGTAAGGGTCCCCTTTTTATAATCAACCAATGTGCTCACTATGTGTGTGCATTTAGCTTTACCTGTGTTACGCAAATGATGGTAAGGATAGACATTTATCAGCCCTCCGTTATTGACATATACCAATCCATTTTTTTTTTAATACGCTCATTTCTGAAACCAGTCCATAATCCAAATCCAAGAACCAAAGTCCTTGTCCGTTTTCAGAGCCATTAAATCAGTCCGAGTCCCCCAGCGTTCACTCAGCATCTGAGTTTTGGGGAGAAGTTGGGAAAATATGAGGGGGTTTGCCTTTCAGGGGCAGTGGAATGAGGATCATCAGGGATTCTGGCTTGCAGACAGTCGTGCAGTGCTCTGAGGGATCTTTCCAGCTCATGGTGCTGTTTGGTCAACTTGAACAGGGCCCCCAGAGAATTTTTTCCCCACATTCAGGGTGGATGTGGCCAGCCCTAGGTGTTCCCTTATCATATGGTCCATCATGCCAGCCAGCTTGTCTATGCTAGACTGAAGACAACACAGTTGAGTCTGAAGGCACTCCTGAGTACAAGAGATGTTGGCATTGCCACGGTGCATCCTTAGCAGGTATGCGGCTGTCTGACTCAGTTTGGGCATGAGTGCATCGAATAACCCGTTGGAAATGTGATTTATGAGGGGCAGGATCTGATCCAGGGTCTTTGGAGCAAATTCCTGTGGAAGCTGGAGCTCTCGGGACAGGATTGCCATGTCCAGTGGGGTGACCATGATCAGATTAAAGTTGTGCAGTCCAGGGGACATGAACAACAAGGTGGGAGGCATCTCGTGTGCAGGGGGAGTATTGTTGATGTCGCACGGGCAAGTTGTTGGGACATTATGGGCATTCAGCAGCCTGTACAGGGTTCCCGGTTGTCCTGGAGGGTGAAGTGTGCCGAGGTCAACCCGTGCTGGTCCTCCTCCAGAGGCATTGGGCTGTTCAAAACCCCTTCCCTGCATTGGGGGAGGGAAGCTGGGGACAGATCCTGGCTGTGGGTTAGGTCTAGGGTGCACTCGGGCGTCTGCCACATATGGCCGACATTGGCTACCTCCCCTCGTAGGTACCGTTGCTGCCGGCACATGTGACTGTCTCCATGGCATCTGCGGAGGGAGTAGATTCCAGAGACCAAAAGGTCTTTCAGACAATGGCGGAGTCCCTTGGCTGTTTCTTGGTGCAGGCTGAATCTGTGGAGCCCTCGTCACTTGGTAGTGAAACAATGGGGGTCCTCCTGACGCCAGCTGGCACAGCTGCTGGATGGTTGGCGGCTGCGGCGACCCACCTTGGCTTGACTGGCCCTCTATTGGATCCTCTTCTCCAGATAGTTCTGCGAGATCAATCAGACTTGATAGAGGCAGATCAGGCATAAGTCCCAGGTCAGGGGAGTCTGGTCTCTCAGCCATACGTCTGTGTGCTATTAATATATACATATACAGTCATTACTACATCTCTGTGTCATTCTTTCAGACATTGTCTATCCTATCCCTCGTTGTGGGTGCATGTGTGTAAATGTAAATGTGCGTGCATGTCTTCTCCCTCGTCTACAATATCACTAAGTACTGTCCATCTCTGTCATCCCTGTCTCTTGTTGGGGTATATGCCACAATGTTAGGTAGCTGGGGGGTGTCAGGGAGGGTATTTGGTATTTCATCCATTTCCATATATTCTGGTTCTTTGCCTATTTCATTTGTGTCTTCACCTAGGGCTCGGATAGCTAACAGGGGGAGTTGTCCTACTGTGGATGCAATCAACTTATTAACCATAAATTTTATCAAGGGAATACCACAACATATTACTAGCAAGATAGCCACTCCTATTAGCGCCAAGACCACACCCATCTGATATAACCAGTCTTTCCATGATATCCACCCTTTCCTTAAAGCCCCAAAAAGCATGAACAGTGGGCCAATATTTATTCCATCTCCTAAGATATTTCCAGAGGTCTCGTCAGTTCCGTTTCTCCCTCCCATGGAGTTACTTAATAGTTCTTGTTGAATCTTTCCGAGTTCGATTAAGAGTTCGGTCAAATTGCCATCTTCCCCCGTATGCATAGGTATAGCTGTGCAACATTCTGTTGCTTTGATCATGATGCAAACTCCTTGCTCATCAGTCATCTCGATAGCTAATCTGCTGGACTGGCTGGACTGCTGCATAAACTAAGGAAACAGCCACTCAAACCACCGCTGCCAAGCCTTTATCTCTCAAATGCCAGATCCTCACAAAACGGACAATTTGGAACTAGAGCTAGCTGGGAATCGCTACATTCAAGAGTGCTGCGCACTTATAATCACAGAGACATGGCTACATGCACAAATCCCCGATGCTTCGGCGCAGCTAGCAGGCCGCACGCTACACAGATGGGACAGGAACAGCGACTCAGGGAAAAACAGAGGTGGGGGCCTCTGCATCTACATACATGAAGGTTGGTGCAATAATAGTACTGTTCTGGTCAGACACTGTTCTCCTGACTTAGAGTTTGTCAGTAAGATGCAGACCATTCTATCTATCTAGAGAGCTAGCTGCTGTGGTCATTACGGCAGTCTGCATACCACTGGATGCTAATGTAAACATAGCTCTCCCTGCTGCTAAACGCCATAAACAAACAACAGAATGCCTATCCAAACGGCGTTCACATCCTGGCGGGTGACTTTAATAAGGCAAATCTTAAAACTGTTTTACCAAAATTTCACCAACACGTGAAATGCCCTACAAGAGGGGAAAACACTCTGGACCATGTTTATACCAACATCAAGAGAGCATACAGAGCCATACCCCTCCCCCACATGGGCCAGTCAGATCACCTCTCCCTGTTTCTCACCCCCGCTTACACCCCCCTCAACCGACAAACAAAGCCTAAACGGCTGACCATTAACACCTGGCCTCATGCTGCCCTCACCCGTCTGCAGGACTGCTTTGACCAGACACAGTGGGAAGCCTTTTACCATGAAGACTTGGCTACATTCATAGACACAGTACTGTCCTACATCAAGTACTGCATTGAAATGGTTACTGTGGAAAAGAACATTCTGGTGTTTCCCAACCAAAAATCATGGATGACTAGCCAGGTCCGCACGCTCCTCCGGGACTGGGACGCAGCCTTCAGATCGGGAGACAGAGCACTATACAACACCACCCGTGCTGACCTGAGGAGAGGCATCAAGACTGCCAAAGCGGAGCATAAGAGCAGGATAGAGGACCCCCGACAGGTGTGGCAGGGCATACAGTCAATCACCAATTACAGAGGCTGTGCTGCGACACCAGGGAACTCAGATCTGGCACTAGCAGAGGAACTGAACAGCTTCTATGCCCGTTTTGAGTCTCAGGCACGGCACTCAGGCACAACACCCCAACCCCCACTACATCCCATTCCAGCCTCCAGTTCCCCCCCACTTACTCTAGCGGCTGAGGACGTGAGACGAGTGCTCCGGGCTGTGAACCCCAGGAAGGCTTCAGGCCCGGATGGAGTACCAGGGAAGGTGCTCAAGGCATGTGCTGACCAGCTAGCACAGGTCTTCACTGTCATTTTCAACCTGTCACTAAAACATGCCCTCATCCCAGCCTGCTTAAAATCCGCTACTATCATCCCAGTTCCCAAAAAATCACCCACCACCAGCCTCAATGACTTCCGCTCGGTAGCACTCACCCCAGCCATCACCAAGTGCTTTGAGAAACTGGTGCTAAGACACATCAAAGCTTGTCTCCCCCCTACCCTGGACCAGCATCAGTTCGCATACTGGTCTAACAGATCTACAGAAGATGCAATAACAACTGCCCTTCACTCAGCATTGACTCACCTGGAGAAACAAGGGAGCTATGTCAGGATGCTCTTCATTGACTATAGCTCAGCTTTTAATACCATAATACCGGACATCCTTATCCCCAAGTTATCCAACCTGGGGATCCCACTGCCCACCTGCTCCTGGATCAAAGACTTCCTGGTCAACCGACCACAGCAGGTGAAGCTTGGTCCTCACTTCTCCTCCTTCCGTACTCTCAGTACCGGCTCCCCCCAGGGCTGTGTGCTGAGCCCACTTCTGTACTCACTCTACACATCTGACTGCACCCCCACCCACTCGGAGAACATCATCGTTAAATTTGCTGATGACACAACAGTGGTGGGGCTGATAACAGGGGGAAACGAAGCGGCCTACAGAGATGAGGTCCAAAAACTGGTCGAGTGGAGTGCAGCCAACAACTTGGCACTAAACATCACAAAGACTAAGGAACTCATCCTGGACTTCCGTCGAAAGAAAACTGCCCCTGCCCCACTGTACATCAATGGCGAATGCGTGGAGCGAGTGGAGTCCTTCAAGTTCCTAGGGGTTCACATCTCTGCTGACCTCTCCTGGTCAGTCAACACCGCAGCACTGGTCAAGAAGGCCCAGCAGTGACTACACTTCTTGAGGGTGCTTGGGAAAGAGCAATTAAGCACACTCCACCTGCACTGAAGCTGACAGGAAGAGACTGCAGAGGGTAGCAAACACTGCCCAAAAAAAATCATTGGCTGTCCTCTGCCCCCCATTTCCACCATCTACACCTCCCGTTGTCTTAGTAGGGCCAAGAACATTCTCAAGGACAGTACACACCCCAGCTTTCACCTCTTCAACCTGTCAGGCGCTACAGGTCCATACAGGCCAGGACAAATAGACTCAGAGACAGTTTCTTCCCCAAAACCATCACCATGTTGAACAATAATCTGCACTAAAAACGGACTATATTAGGTACTGAGTCGCACCATATCTATCTCATTTGTAGCACAGGACTTTTGCACAGTTTTCAGTTGTTCCATTGTTTACATCGCCTATAGTTGTCATACAGTTTTACATTTCCTTTTGCACTCTCTCAATTGCTACACTGTTTACACTGTCCACGTTACACAATTTTACATTTCAGCAAAGGACTTCACGTGTTTCTTTATGTGATATTGTTGTTTATTCATGTTATATTGTCTGGTATTGCACTGCATGCACTTTTTAAGGAGCAGCCCCCCTAATCTCGTTGTACTATGCAGACTGTGTTTGCTGTGTATAATGACAATAAAGGCTTTCTATTCTATTCTATTCTAATCTGTTTTGCATTGTCATTAGTGAGGTGGCGTGCAGTTGTTCTGATAAAACTCCTACAGCTTTGTTGATTATACCACAGGTAATTAATCCACTGCACCTCCTGGAACCTAGAACGAACTTTTGGGGTAACCCCGAACAGAGCTAATGCCCATGCCCATTTGTCCCCGTCTTCATCTGCTTTAACTCTGCTACTGTCTATGGCTTCTAATTGTCGGGGTATCCCCTCTGGTACCCCGTTTTTTACCGTGATGTTGTGGTCTATTTTGAGTGTCATTAGTCCTCTTTTCTTACAAAGTTTCTGGGGTATGGTTTGTGTTGAATGTAGCATTTCAATTACTGTTATTGCTCCTGTGAGCATTACGGGGGCACAAAGGCCTTTCCAATTAGGGGACAGAGATGACAAGAGTTTCTTCTTTTGTCCGCATGTCCAAAAAATATCAGCTAAGGGTACCGTCCCATTAGTTAAATTTGGGATAGTTATCCATGAAGCATGGGTGAGATTCATTCAATTACACACACCCCTGTGGCCGGTACCACTTGTTCACACTGTATGCCTGC